>NC_044503.1:13158456-13235956 GCF_902362185.1 Chanos chanos | reverse complement strand
ACACCCAGATCTCAGACGCCTCTGCTCACCACAACTGTCTGACCTCTGAACCTGCTCCTCAGAGAAAGGTCTGAATTAGATTCTAAGACATCAGTGTGAAAAAAAAGATTTTTTTGAAAGAGCACTTAATGGTCATTACGACTTTTCCTTCATAAAACCAAACCGTCACTCAAAACCTTCTGCAGAACATTAAGCTACTGTCACCAGTATACAATCTTACTAATTAAACAATTCACTTTAATCAGCTAAAAATACATTTGAGAAGAATGTCCATAAGTATTTTGCTTAAAGGCTATCACGCCTGAATCGTATCTTAATTCCTACATATCTTACATGACTAAAATAAGCTGAGAACTGCATACTGTTGTTTACTAAATTGGGCAACAGCAGTTTATTCTCATAATACATTTAGTCTTTCTGCCTCTTTCTTTCTTTCTTTCTTTCTTTCTTTCTCTCTCTCTCTCTGTCTCTCTCTCTCTCTCTCTGTCTCTCTCTCTCTCTCTCTGTGTAGCTCAGTAATCCAGGACGTGGCTCATTGCACTGCCACTCAGCGGCTTGCCGGCCGCAAATCCTGAACGCCATCACGTCACCGTAGATTAGCCGCAAAAGAGCCCATTTAACGGCCGCTCCAGGAGCGGGGAAGCAAGGTATTAACGTCTGAATTGGCCTGTCACTTATGTGAGAGGCTACGGACAAGGTGCAGAAGGAGAAAAGGAAAGAGAGAGAAGATAGAGTGAAATCAATTGACTAGATATTACAGCTTCCGTAAAAACTCATCATGCTCTTGAGAGAAATTGCTCCTGGTTACTGATCCGGCATCAGTTTTCAAGTAAAAATAATGATCTAAAAGACTGATTTATGATCAGTATGGATAAGAAGGTTCTACTGACTGACATGAATCACAAGGGTCTTCACATAAAATGAAACAGTGTCTTTTCAGAGAACATGGTTCATAAGAAGAAGTAAAGGGAGATCAAAGTTGTACATCTTCTTAGTCAACCTGGGTCAGTGCAAAACGTTAAAAGAAAGCAGAGATAAATTAGGAAATGAAACCAGCAACATGAAGTGAATTAGTATTTTACCAAGAACATCACAGTATCAAGGAGTCCACAGCCTGTAATCCCCCCCAAAAAAAGCCAAATGAATTAACATCTGAACATCAGTGAAGACGCTGATCCCACAGAGGCTGCTGCTGCTCCACCTGCTTTTGTTCTTCTCCACAGACAATCCCAGGGTTCCCTGGCTAAGGTAAAAGGGCATGACCTCTGCCATACACAGATGTCAGTTATCTCCACCAGGGGTCATCTCCGGTCTATAAGAGAGAGAGAGACTTCTAGACACGAGGGGTCAAGACGCTTTAATAACGACACAGCAGCATGAAGGCGCCCAGGCCAGCGGTCAGGACTTTTTCAGCTGAAATAATGTTGAAGCTAAGCTTTTACAGGCCACGGGCAATCCAAACGTCATCCTGTCAGATGGAGAGGATGAGAAGTAAGGAAAGAGTGAAATAGGGGGAGAAGAGTGGGGGGCGGGGGGGGGGAGGGGTGAATAACGGGGACATTTCAGACACGTCGCCGTGTCAGGAGTGATGACGCTCAGCAAAGTGAGCCTCGTTCTCTCTCTCTTTTTTCCTTCTGTCACTCTATCTCTCTTTCCTTCTGTCTCTCACTCTCGCTCCGTCTTTCTCTATCGCTCAGAGTGGGCGTTGATAGGGCTGTCTCTGGGATCCAGTTCTCATTACATCTGCGCTTCCAATCAGAGTCCATGCCGCACAGTGGCATAAAAGCTCAAGCCGGGGGAACGTCATGCTCCGGTGCCCTCTAAAAACGAGTGCTTTTCTCTTTCCTCTCTCCTCCCCGCTCTCTCGTTGACTGTGGATAAGGTAGCAAACCTATGACATCATTCATATTTTTAAATATGACACCTGGGAGCTATAACTCATTACTCAACATGCAACACTGAGGAGAAGACTGTGTGTGTGCGTGTGTGTGTGTGCGTGTGTGTGTGTGGGGGTGTCTTTGTGTCTCTGCGCCTGTGTCTGTGTGTGTGTGTGCATGTTTGAAGCTTCCTGGTGAGATCTGAGATGAGTAATGTGATGTTGCTGTTTGTGGTGCAGGGAAACTCACTTTGGGTGATATATAAGACTTTTCCTGTAAGATGGAGAGTACAGGGATATTCCTGAGCTTGCACATTTTCACTGGCTGGGTCTGAATACGCAGTCTCCTGTTATTTAGACAGTACAGAGTGTGTGAATGTGTGTATGCATGTGTGTGTATGTATGTATGTGTGTGTGTGTGTGTGTGTGTGTGCGTGTGTGTGCGTGTGTGTGTGTGAGCAGCACTTAATATTCCATGCAGGCACAAATATCCATATTGTAGCCTATGTGTATGATGTATGAAGTGAGTGGTGTGTGTGTGTGTGTGTGTGTGTGTGTGTTTGTGTGTGCGTGCACGTGCGTGCGTGTGCGCATGTGCAGCCTATAAAGTGGAAACATGTTTTAAGTCTTGCTAGTTTGTCAGCTCTCCTATCTGTGAGTGTTTGAGGGCAGCAGAGCGAGGTAAAGCCTGCTGCTCAGATCAGTTCTGATGACAACAGTTAGAGCAGTCAGACAGAGACAACACTCAGCACTCTCACATCAACACAACACCCTCACACATCTCTCTGACACTAACACAACGCACTAACACAACACCCTCACGCTCACACCACCCTCTAACACTAACACAACACCCTCACACAACTCTCTAATACTAACACAACACACTAACACAACCCTTCAACCCTAACACAACATCCTGACACAACACTCTCACATCAACACAACACACTAATACAACGCCCTCACACAATCCACTAATATTAACACAACACACTAAGATAATCCCAACACACTCACACAACCCTCTAACTCTAACACAACACCCTCACGCTCACACCACCCTCTAACTCTAACACAACACCCTCACAGTCACACAACCCTCTAACTCTAACACAACACCTTGATACAATCCTCATACACTTACACAATCCTTTAACATTAACACAACACACTGACACAGGCCTTTCCCTTTCTCTTTACACACACACACACACACACACACACACACACACACACAAGCCTCTCATTCACACACAGACTTGAGGTATGTGTTGGCCCACTTTCCCAATCAGACAGAACATCTTATATGTAAAAGAAATGCAAAACAGCTTTATCCAGTTTTTAGCCCAAGACACCGGAAAAAGAAAAGGAGACAAAAGGAGACAAATTGTTTCACACAAAATATGTTGAAAATGACAATCTGATGAAACTGACATTTCATGAAAAATTACGGTAGAAAATAAACTTGTTTGACTCTTCATTAGCCCTAGCATGATTAGACTAACAATGGTAAGCAGTCACTTCAGCATATCGATTACAGCAGTGGTCTACACTTGTGCCAGTGATTCTTTTCAAATTAGGAACTGTGTATTGCATCCATTATCAATACAACAGACTGTGGATGAGGAGCTGAGAGGCTAAAAGGCTCCGTGGCTCCTCTGCTCCGTTTAACTGTCGGTGTTTCACAGGAGGCTTTTCTCACAGACATACACATATGAGAGAGAGAGAAAGAGACTTTTGGTCGGATTTCTCTAAAGCGGTGGGTTTCTTCCTCCTCAGCATCCATTCTGTCTCGGATCTATGTTGAGGCAGAGTAGACTTAGTCTTTCAGTCCTCGTCAGTAACCTGTCAAGCACTGATTCCCTGTCCAGATCCCCCCCACACACACAGACACTCAGACTCTGGCTGTCTTGGGGGTCTATATATGGAAGTGTGTGTGTGTATGTATGTGTGTGTGTGTAGGTGGGGGGTGGTGGTGGTGGTGGTGGGGTGGGGGGTGTCCAAAGCGTTTGCAGAATCTCCTCGTTCAGGGGCATAGAGAAAGCTAAACTAAACCCATCACTATAACTATATAACTCTAACTAGCACCTCTCTACCCTTAGAGCTCTGCTACCACAGCAGCAGGAACATGTCAGTCAAGCTCAGGGGTCTGTAAAAAAATAAAAATAACTCGAGAACGCCGATCAGGCCACATTTCAGCCTGCAGCACATCCGTACATTTCTATCACTGAAGGAAGTATGAAACTGATGACATACCTGGGAATTGGGGTTGAGCCCCAATCATCTCTGGGCCAAAGAGCCGTCATAGAAAAACAAGCCAGGAAGTTCTTACCTTTGTCTAAAGAGGCATCTGGAGTACCAAAGTCCATCAGGCTGCTGATGTTGGTTTTAAAGCAGACGTCTGTCACTGCTTTCTGTCTCGCGTGGATGGGAGACTCTGCAGGGAGAAGAGGACACGTTACTGACCTTGCCTTTTCCCTATGTTGCGTGGTGCGGGGCATGCTAGAAAACAACGAGGCGCAACGTGGATCACCTTCCATAGAAGCAGTTGAGGGACATTGATCCCAATTAAACATTTACCTCTTTGGCATCTGTGATTTTGTATGCTGTACAACACGTGCAAACACGTTGTTATTATTATTATTACTATTCTTTATCTAAGTACAATAGTAGTTTAGGTTACGTAGCGTGGCTGAGGTTTTCAGCTGATAGAAGATCCAATAATAAATACGCTGTGAAGCTCCATACAAAGGGGCAAAAGCATCAAATCTGTATGCAGGAATAGAAAGGACAGCTTTTAGAGCAGTCTGTTATCAGGACAGAATTGGATGGACCTTCTTTGCTTTGTTTTGACCCTTTTTTTCATTGGTGAGCACCACTTAGAGCCATCGTCTCAGATGAAATGAGAGTCCTGTCTCTCTGTTCTCTGTGCAGACTCTTGTAACAAGATCAGCAAACCTCGTTAATATCTGTACTTGAGAGCAGACATAGGGAGAAGTCAGACTGCTCTTTACCGGTGGAAAAACAACCGAACTGCCTGATATGTCTGTGCACTGCGGTTTAGGTCTGGTCGACCTATTAGGTCAAATAATGTCTGGGAATTTTTTTTTTCTTTCTTTCACTTGTTTTTTGAGAAATGAGAGAAAGACAGAGAGAGAGAAGGAGAGACAGAGAGAAAGAAACACAGACAGAAAGAGAGAAACAGAGAATGACAGAGAGAGAGAGAGAGAGAGAGAGAGAGAGAGAGAGAGAGAAAATCGATTTGTTCAAACAAGAGGCTTTTTTTTTGTGTGTGTTGTTGTTGGAGTGGAGGGGTCCAAAGTGATTGTTTTGTAATATGGTGTCTAAGATTGCTGTAAGGGAGGACCAACCACATTCTTTTTCTTTTCTTTTTTATTGCCCAATAGTTGTATTCCACAGCACTTGTGGAAGGCTTACGGAGGAGAGAAACTCATTCTCCCACGAATGGAGTTATTAGACAGCCTACTGCTGGGGCACTGCATTGTTTTCCAGGTCCCTCGGAGCAGACCTAGTGGATCAATGTCTCGATAGAGAAGCTGCCATGAGGCCGTATCGATCTCAGGGCTCAGACAGATCCTCGTTTTTTTTTGACCCAGATCCCGTTTAACAATGGTTTCAAACGAAACATTAAAAAGTTACAAACAAGCTTGGCCTCCTTTAGCATGAGTCATAGCATGAGTCACAACTTCACATGATCTGTGGGGTATTTCCATACTCTGGATTTAATGTGACTCAAACACTAAATATCCACGAGCGAGGGTTTCACAAAGATAAACAGACTTTCCTCACAAAGCATGAAGCTAAGCTTTGGACAGAATGAAGTTAACATTTTGTTTTTAATGCAGCGTGTGTGGAGGAGTCTTTAATGGAAGGAGTTTTTTTTTTTTTGTTCTTGGATCTGAGTTATGCATGAGCAATACTGCAAATTCCTCTTCTGAATTTTGTGATTTTTATCTTTTTATTTCTCTTTTAATCTGAAGAACACTGAAGTGTTTTTTCTCCTTTCAGCCTAATTTGCCCTCATATTTTAACACCCTCTCACGCAACTTGATACTTTTTTCCTTGCAACTTTTTTTTTTTCCTATCAACTTTTTGTCATATCCTCCGAGAGGAGATTTATATCCAAAATAAAGAAAATCCTTCTGGTCTGCCTCACTACTAAGCTCTTTGGTGGAGAAAGGTGAAAAAACAAAACAAGATTAAAAAAAAAAAGCTGTATTACTGAAAGATGTTTTCAAAATCTCTCTCTCTCTCTCTCTCTCTCTCCCTCTCTCTCTCTCCCTCTCTGCTCACAGTTATTTAGTGCAAATATGAAGGGTAGGGGGAATGGAATGTTCCTAATGTGAATTTTAGTCACTTTACAGAACAAAAATATACAAAAAGCCATTCAAATATGCTGCCTGTGTCAAGTTTGACAAAAAACTCCTTCACAACTCATTCAATGAGAAATTAACATGAAACTCTGTTTTCTACAGTCAGCTGTTGACTGTATAAGCCTTAAAACTTGGTGAAGTAGAATGGAGTAGAATAGAATAGGAAAGCGTGTCAAGATATTGTTAGCACAATGCAATATAAATCTCAGAGGTTTAGCAGTAACCTCAGCAGTAATTCATCATATCTCTGGAATTTAGCACAGAACGATTTAAGGATGGCTTACTCGTGGAGGCAATAATCAGTAGCACTGTATTACAGCACAAATGACCATTGCAAGTAAATGATGGCTGTTTTAGTTCATTTCTTTTTTACACCTATTTTCTCCTGTGTCTGGAACACCCCAATCTTCTGTGCTCAACTCTTGTACGGCTCCAAATAACACAACGCCTGCCCAAGATGAGGTGTGTCGATCTGTGAAGCACATCTTGGGTTAAAATCACGCAGGGCATGTGGTTGGTCATTTAGAACAAGCTGTCCAACCAAAAAAACAAAGCACCTGTGTACTTATTAAACAGTTTTTCTGCTAAACATTAACTAGTGTGAATTTCTTGAGCAGTGATTCTTTACTGATAAGGCACTTCCTTGTTAGCTAATAGATTCTGGAAGAGTGCGAGAGTGAAGTTTGATGAGAGAGTTATCTGTTGTTTTTTTTTTTATCAGAATGGCTTTACGAGGGAACACAAGCTCTGTGAGGGAAGATTATTGGGCTTTTCCCGCCTATGTCATTTCACATCCCTCTTTGACATCTTGTTTTGTGGAAAAGAAGGAACGAAAAAAAGCTAAACCCAACCGTCTCCTCATCCAAATGCTGCTCTTCCTCCATTAGAAAAATGATTTGTCTCGCATGACCGGACAATGAATTGTGGTATTCGTTCTACCTCTCACTGTCATTCTAAAGAGGACAGAAATGGGAAATGCTCACTTGTGGATGGGAAATCACTGGAGACAAACCAGTATCATCTGAGGTTTGATTTCACACACACTTTTAAGAACTTGTTATGAGTACTGTTAGTCAGCCGGTCTTTACACAATATCTCTCCCTCAGTGTTTTTTATATACTAGTCTATCAAGTGATAGTTTACACACATTAAAAATGTATTAAAAATTTAAAAAGTTATGCAGTTACATATTCATCATTATTTAGCCTGCCATAAACTTTGACCTCTGTCTCCCTCTCCATCTATTTCTCTCTCTTGTTGTAGCAGTCAGTCTCTCTCTCTCTCTCTCTCTCTCTCTCTCTCTCTCTTTCTCGCTCTCTCTATCTTGTTCTAATCCTGTCTCTCCCACTTTTTCTCTCTTGTATTAACACACACACACTCTCTCTCCCTCTCTCTCTTTCTGCTCTCTCTCTTTTGCCCTTCACTCTCCTTTTCCCTCTCTCACTTCCCTCTCTCCCCCTCTTTCTTTCTCTCTCTCTCTCTCTCTCTCTGATGCAGGTAGGCAGGTCCGGCAGGCAGGCTGTCTGTGTGTGTTCTCTTCAAGTGGCTGTCATATCCTCTCACCCAGCATGGCCTCCCCACACAAACAGCACAGCCTGTGCACTCACACCAGAACAACAAGTCAAGTAGAGCCAAAGCTGCTCTACACCCAGGACTTCCAGCACAACTGTGTGACACTTTCATTGTTACAAATACACTGTGGGTGCCCTGGCTCAGGGCACTTACAAAACTGAAGGTTCAAAAGGCAAAAAACTGTTTAATTTTGGTGGATAAACACTGTCAGCTTACCAGCTGGCCTCTGAAATGAGACTGCATTTCATTTGGGTTTTTCCGAATAATTTGACAATTACTTGTCTCCTCGACTTATCCAAGACAAAGGCCTCACTGGTTTATTCAAACTCGGTTTTTGGACCAATCCAAGAACCATGACCAAGACATAGAAGAGGCTTTATTTCACAATAAACAAATCAATTCCCTCATTTCTACTTCACACAGCATCCTTTTTTTTTCAAGTGAATATTTGCCGTCCTGTCCTCAGCAGGCTAATTTCACATTTTCCACTCTCTCTACCTCCATTCCTCTCCCTCGTTTTTGTATGTGTCTCCTTCATTTAATGAGATTTTAAAAGCCCAGACCTGGCCCAAAAAAAAAAATTTAAATAAATAAATGGTGAAATTCAAGCACAGCCTGTCTTGCTCTGCTTCACTGCATAGATATTCTTCGCTCGGAACGTGGAGTCCAGAGGTGTGCAGACTGAAAATAAAGAGGAGAAAAAGTTCTAATGAGGAAAAAAAAAAGCTTCATCAGGGGTCTCCAATGGTTTAAGTCTGCCATTTCCACCGAGACATCTGAAAGAGGGCCGTAATCAGGCTACTGTCACTCCCTCTATTCTTTCCCTGCCATGGTTTTTAATTGCATTGACATTCATGGCTTTTCTGGCTTCTGGAGCCCAGAGATAAAAACCCATCTCCTCAGTGGAGAAGCATTCAGCAAAGAGTGGACAGTCAAATGGAATCGCTCAGATGCCGGCATTAACTCAAGATGAGCCACGAACGTCTCTCTGATAAATCATCTGATGTGACCAGTCACTGAACCAGTCCCGTTCCGCTGGTTGTCCATTTTAAATGAGGAGGCAAGCCCAAGATAAAATGACCATTTTTTTATTATACAAACCACCTCCCATAACTTCTGCCAATTGTAGATCAGCTCGTGCTGAATCCCCCCTGTCATATTGAAGTCTTCTTCCCCGGTCCCGCCTACCTTTTTGGCCCTCTCCGTAAATCTGTCTGAATCTGAGCGGAATCTTATACTATTTGTTAAGAAGTCATGATGCAAGATTTTATTTCAGAGCAACATCTGTAGGAATGGACAAAGAGTCGAAATGGCCTCACAGGTAGAAATGGCCTTGGCGGTCTTATAAGTGGCAGAAAGTAAACGGCTGTTTGCGAATGCAGCCACTAATCTGCAGCCAACTCACACAAAACATTGAAAATCTATGAACCAGGAGTATCCGCAAACACACAGAAAGTCAATGTTGTCTTGTCTGCAACCGAATCAAGCTCCTTCAACACAGGAGCAAACTACCAAATAAATGCAAAGACACGCAAAAGAAATATGAGAGAGAGGGAGAGAGAAGAAAACAGTGGATGAATTACGCTCAGTATTGAAATTGAGAAATACTTGTTTACTTTTCTCCCGAGAAGTAGGCAGCGAGTTCCCTCAGCTCAATAACTCTGCATTAATGCCAGAATTGTATCTATTTTATCTGACGCCATTTTCGCTTATCTTGACACGTTCATGCATCATACCACTGTAGCTGATAATGAGAAATGTTCATTTATAGACTGAGTGATGAGACAGAAAGTCGACATTACAGCAGCGAGTGTGACTCTTACGTATCCTCACCCAGATATAGCCCATCACACTCATTAGATGTGTGATCAATTACTGATTAGTGGGTTATGAGATGGTGAGTGCGATCATGTCTTCAGTAGATTAAATAGCCTTGGTTTCACGCAACACAACTCGCTGCCAAAGGAATCCATCATGCTGCACTCTGGTCTGTTACAGTAAATGTTGCAATATTATTGGGCTGTATGAAAATGGAAGCGTTTTGTCAGCGGACTGTGAGAGAATTAAGAGCGTTGTTTTTTGTTTGTTTGTTTGTTAGATTAAGATAATAACATTTTAAACCGAAGCACTTGCAGTTAGAAGTTGAGATGCAGGGTAATGCACTGACACGAAAAAGAAGAAACAGAAGAACAACCTGAAGACAGATGGAAAAGAAAGACAGAAAGAAAGAAAGAAAGAAAGAAAGAAAGAAAGAAAGAAAGAAAGAAAGAAAGAACCTTTTCAAATGGACGTTATGCTTGTTGCCTTATATGGCTCTTTGTATTTATTTATGGCTTTTTAGAAGAGCATGTAAATTGAGGTGTGCTGAGGTGAAAGTGCTGTTAAGCTTTTAAAATAAAGGGGATAAGATATGTCAAAATGCCATCTCCCTATCCCCATGGAACCATGAATATAAATCAAACCTCCAGTGGAGGAGAGATATTTCTTTATTTAGTTAAAATTGGACTGGGCTATCTCATTCTACCACTTGATTGGGAGAGTAAGAGGTATGTGTACATTCTTCCTCTCCTCCCTTCCCCATTCTCTCTCTCTCTCTCTCTGTCTCTTTTTCACACTCTTTGTCTTTGTCTCCGTCTTCTCTCTCTCACAAACACACACACAGATCTCTTAAGTTCTGCTCAAACATAAGGGTGCAGGTTTTGAGCTTATGTATGAATGTGTGGCTTTATATATGACAATGAGTCCTATTGAGATAAAATTCAAAGGTAAATTCATGCTTGATTCACTTCACATACTCCTTCAAAAAGGAAGTAAAAGGAAATTTAATATTGTTTGACTCCTATTTATTCAGATAAATGAAAAAAAAATGTGTGTATATATATATATATATATATATATGCAAATATGCACCACACACTGACTTATGACAGCATTTAAACAAAAACAAAACAAAACAAAACAAAACAAAAAAAACACAGAGGGGCCATTGAGCATGATTTTTTGAAGGGCCTCCAAGCTGCAAGCTGGGGTGAGAGTTTGGGGAGTCGGGGGATGGGAGGGGGGACCAATAATGTAGCATCTCTGTGGCGACCTGTGTTTTAGTGCCTTGCTCAAAGGCACAGTAGCAGCAACCAAAGGAGGGGCAGAGAGATTAGCACCAGCAGAATCAAGCCCTCCAGAACCAAGTCAACATCACTCGGTACCCTGCCCTAGAGTCAGATCAAGTGGTGTGGAGCCCTGACGCACCGAAACAATCCAAAGTCTGATTTTTTTTCCCCAGCTAGAAATCAAAATTGAGCTGAAATTACGAGTAGATGAGTCAAGCACTTTGTAAAGATCATCTGAACCTGTCACTCCATCCAACAGAAACACTCTAAAAAAAAAAAAAAAATTCAGTTTCACTACCTCAGTCTGGCCACATAATTTCTTTTGTATTATAATGAGATTCATAATGAATGTTACATCTTAGCCAGGCATCTCCTTCAAAGAATTTCCTGTAGTGAAGGCCAAAAACATAGGCTAGTAATCTGAGGGCCTTGGAATGATGAACAACTCGAGGAGAGAGAGAGAGAGAGAGAGAGAGAGAGACGAGAGGGGGACAGACTGGCTCATGGGCTCCAGAAAAGGATTGAGATTGAATAACAGAGGGAAGGTAAAAAGGTGATGGAAATGAAGAGGGATTTCACCTTAAGTTCTGTTCTTTCCCTGCAGGGAAGAGACCGATGACAATCTGTGTACGAAGGTCCAGCACTGAGGCTACATCAGAGAAGTGAGAATTTAATGAGGCAGCTTGGACTAGAAGAGTGATGGAGTGCTTATAGACTGCAGCACTGCCCCGGCCTCTGTGACAATTCAAATCTCATATCGCGGTTTAAATCTACCCAGTGTCTTTCCCTGTTTTCCTCCAATCCCTCCTGAATCACACTATTTTTCCACAAAGTTATTCTGCCAAAGGCACTTATTTGCCACGGAACAGACCACGCTTTTACATTACAGCACGAAACTATGATCTTATTATACTTCTAATAGGCCTACACTTGTACTCCCTCTCTATATTGTGAAAATTGCACTTGATGCCCAGATCCAGAGGTTTACAGGTTCATTGACACAGGACTGACAGTTAACTACGCTCAGCTTATAATGTAACGCGAGACAACGGCAGAGCCACAGCAAACCTGACTTTTTTTTTTTTCTCCCATGCTACACACCCTCGTGAATCACCTCAAAAATACATTAAATCCTTTCAAATCCTCAAACACACACGCCGCTGCGTTTCTCCTCTCCATCACCAACCGGCCGTGCTAATGCAGACATTAGCATAATGGGAACAAATAGCGGCAGACTCGCCCTTCTGAGCCTGCCGCGAGCTAATGGTGGAGTGTATCGCGGGAGCGCCAGTGCTCATTGTCTCTCTTCGGGGAACACTCCGGCATCAGACCGCGCTGATTGCAAGAGCCGAGCTGAGATTGGCGTGAATGCGGAGGCTCACAACGGTGACAGATTATGGTAAAAATGCATTCGGGAAAAAAAAAAAAAAAAACACAGCGTGCTGCTGCCGCTTCGAGGCCAGAATTTTTCAGTTTTCATTTATCGAGGGGAGAGGAGTCTGAGGGCTTAATAGTGTGACAACGCTGGTGACCTTGAGAATACGTCACAGTTTGTGAGATTGATAGGTTGAAAAATATGACTTGACATTCAAAATTCGTGGATCGACGGCATCGTAAAATTCATTTCAGTTTGTAAAGAATGGGAGTGGGTGTGCATTTGGGTCAGTTATTTATTTATTTATTTATTTAACATAGACTTTGTGTGGAAACCTGAGTCAACACAACTCACATTCCACTAAAGTATCCATGCAAGAGAAGCTTAGGTCATGTAAAGATGTTATAGCATGTTTTTACCCTTTGACCTCAGCGGGAGGAAAGGTCAGGTTCTGGCATGCTGTCACAGCAAAAATATAAATGTAGCATTTAAAGATTATTCGTTCTCAATCCTACACTTTCCCCCCTCAGGAAATCTGAGCTGAAGATGGTGAAATTACTGAAACTTATGATAAACTGGTCATTAAAGCAGTCTGTACATGGCAAGCATAACAAGTTTGTAGATATATCTCCAGTGGATTAAATCAGCAAAATAAACTTCAGGACTTTGAGCAGTGTTAGAAGAAGTACAAAATGCTGACTACCATAAATACTTGTTTTATCAAACATTTCCAGTTCCACAGTGCCTCCATATGCTCTAAAAGACCAACGCCAGAGACTAATAAAGCACTTCTACCAAGCTGAGAGAGACAAGCTGGATGACCTGAAATGTCAAACAGGAGCTGTTAGCTCTTGAAATCAGTAAGTGTTGAGTGTGTGCGTGTATGTGGGTGTGTGTGTGTTTGTGTGCTTGGGTACGCACGTGAGTGTGTGATCTTTGAATGAGCATATTCCGCCCTTTGGGTGTACTGAAAAAACTTCCGGCTGAGCGCGGCAGGACAGACATCAACACCCACTTCCCCTCCTGACATTCAGGCTGGTCTCCCACCGTGCGACGCTGAGAGGACACCCTCTCAACGCTCACAAAAACCAAATCCTGCCTGCTATGTTAAGCATGTTCGTATCAGCTCAACATCCAGAGGCCCCTGCGGTAGCGCTGCCTCCCCTGTCCCGCTGAGGGTCTGGGCTTAACCAGCACGGTTCTTTTCATTCCCAGACCCGTGGGTCAAACGGGCAGCCGGCATCGCTCTCGCACGGGTTCCTGTGTGCTCGTACAGAGGAGCCGACGTCTCCGGCCGCGGTTGCCGTTATAAAAGATGAAAATATAGTGCCGCTCAGCCAAAGAAAAATGGGAAAGTTTGCCGTGAGCGGTCATAAGCTGCGACGAGAAGCTCAGGTCGAGTTTTTGCTTTTAGGTTGTGAAAAAACATGAGAGAACAGAAGCTATGTATGGCTAACATGGCCCCCACTGACCTGTGCTTTCACCACAGAGACGAGACGGGGACGTGGGCATTGACTCAGTAGACAGACACTCTCCTAAAGAGGTAATGAGAGTATGAGGAGAACAACGTTGTGTATTGACTGGCCATTCTACAGGGTAGTGTATGGCCTATGTGAGTTATCACCGTCGCTGTTGCTTTTCTATCTGTCAGTGCTCTGTGTGTGTGTGTGTGTGTGTGTGTGTGTGTGTGTAAGAGCTCTGTGTTGGTTTTCACTATTGGATTCTCCCCTTAATTAGAGCTATTTTTGAAAGAGGCAGGGAACCTGTCAGCCAAGTGATTATTTAGCCAGAAAAAGGTGTGTGCCTGCATGTGTGTTTGTGTGTGTGTGTGTGTGTGTGTGTGTGGTCTGACAGAGGAGTCTGGAAGCAGCTGCAAAGATTTCCAAATAAACTGACCACAGAAAAAGGTCAGTGTTTGAAAATGAGACCATGTACTTGGGAGCTATGCGTTTGTTCTCTCCATAACCATACACAAATTCTACTAGAGAGAAACATATTCATGAATTAGTTTTGCCTCTATGAACTAAACAGTCTTTTAGAAGAGCTTCAAGATAAAAACAAAAAAGACCTCCTGACTAAAGTTGCATTAGTCTCATCAGGATGACAATTTCTGTTCATTTATTTATTCATTTAGATAGATGGAAGTCGTTCTGAATTAAAAAAGAAAAAAAAAAACTTTTCATCATAGGCCTGTGAGCACTTTTCATCACAGGCCTGTGATCTCAAAACAATTCCGAAATAAAAAAGTGAGTTAGATTGGTGGAGTAGTTTTAGGACTACTCTCATTCTCTAACACAAAGCATTGTGTGTATGTGTGTGTTGATGTGTTTAAATTATGAATGGGTGTTAGACCAAGGAAGTAAAGAGTGAACTAGACGAATGATGTAAAAACTCAGTCTTCCCTGCTCTTCTCCTCTCACTCTGTTTTCTAATACTGACAGGTTTTTTTAAACCGTTACAACACAGTCTTCAGAAAGCAGATTCAAGGATGTATACGTTTCCCGTTAAATCTCAAACCTCCACAAGTCCAATCAGAACCTGCCTGTCAGCCTTTGAAACAGAATGTAAAATTGCCTTAGTGCCACAGTGGAATGTGCTTTATATGTTTATTGATTTATTAATGGGCAGCGAAAGAGAGCACGTCAGGTGGAGTGGGGTATAAGGATGATGAAATTGACAGAGCAGGAGATGATGAAGACAGAAAGAGAAGCGAGGGAAAGAAAATGGTGGTAACAGGTGAAGAGAGAGAGAGAGAGAAGGTGAGGTGAGGGAGAGAAATAGCTTGGAGGGTGGTTAAAATAACGACAGAATGAGAAGAAATGTGAAATTCAGTGACAGACAACTGCAGCAATCATAGTCAAATTACAGGGGAAAAGTCTTGCTAAAATGCTACTGAGCAAAAGCCAGTGCCAGTGAACACGAATTCACCAAAAACCCCCCCCAAAAAACAAACAAACAAAAAAAAAAAACAGTTAAACCAGAGAAGACACACTTCCGACCACTACCCTCAACATCAGCATCCGGCGTGTGCGTTAGACATACCATTAGAGGTACTGTTCCAACATAATAAATATTTGATAGACTAATATTTAGTCCACTTCAGTTATGGACTTCACTTATTTCACTCACTGTCTCATATATTATGCTAAACAAATCCAATAAACCACTTTAAGTTCATTTTCTTTACCAATCAAACCATATATTCAGGAGTTAGAAATAAATATTTGATGACCTGAGGTTTGCTGGCTCTTCTGTTTCATACATGTCTTTTCTTTTATTGACTGCTCCACGTGAGAACAAACTGCAGTGCATTGTCTGTACAGAGAAGTATGCTAGCTGCTCCTAATAAGTTCAGTTACCAAGCCTCTGTTAGGACCGATAAACAACAACAACAACAACAACGACAAGCACAATCTTGTTGTCATTTACCACATTTTAAAGTACAGTTAGCATCCTAAAAATACTTGTTGCATTGGAAACAGCTTTCTTCAACAGCAGAATGAGTGATTGTGGTGATATACCACACAATCCTAAAGACAGTAACACCATTTATCCGGTCTTCGAGATGGATCCACAATTCATTTTCTCCCCTCAGTTAAAGAAAAAAAAAGGCTGAATATGAGGCTGGGAAACAAATTTTTTTCCCCTTGAAAATTACGCTGTTTGAATCCAGATCTAATAAGACAAATGTGTCATGTCTGTGCTGAAGAGAAGAGAAAGTACAAAAAACTTTTGGTGAAATGCCATGAAAGTTTGAGGACAAGATAGAGCAGAGTGTTCCTGAAAGCCATGGAAAAACAGAGTTTTAGGACTTGTTACTTCATGCTGTTCTTGAATATAAGATGGGAACATTTGTAAGGTCATAACGGAGCATACAGGAAATGTCACGTCAAATGTTCTCTTCAAACTGTGACAAACTTATTAAGGGCTAAGAGCTTTGAGAGACAGACAGAGAGGGATAGAGAGGGAGAGACACAGAGAGACAAACAGATAGAGAGAGAGGAAGAAAAAGAGAGAGAGAGAAGACAGGTAGGACATACAGTAGGATGTACAGAACATAATTAATCAATAGCCCACATTTTTTTCACTGTGGAACATTCTGGAATGTCCAAAGCAAGATAAGGATGCCAGAAATTCATCTAAAGGTATTTGAAAATGTGGTGAGTCATGTTTTCACCTGCATGTCCAACAGCACATATACTTTGACAAAGAGTTGTCAAGAAGTTGTCGAGAAAGGTAAAAAAAAAAAGAAAAGAAAAAGAAACATCATAAAGTGAATATGTTGAGCTCTAGCTCATCCATTTGTTGGTGGAATGGCACAAACTTTTACGACCTTTACCTAACTTAAGCTTACCTGTATTGTATTTGAACTTTCATTCCATTTATTCTATTGTACAAGTAACCAGAGGATTCTGTCTTACTTTTGTTTCCTTACAATACTGGTTGATGTACGTGAGTGACTGCGGACAAATTCATATTGTGAAATGAAAAATAAGCCTTTCTTACCTGAAGGGCATTTTCGGAGCAGACACAGGACAGCATTGGAACGAGAGAGAGGGAGAGAGAAAGAGAGAGAGATTTTTACAAATTGTTTCCACCAACATTCTTTGGAATTACTTAGCATTTCAAAAGTACGATATAATCTTTTTATTTTGTTATGAGACCTCTCTGTCTCTGTCTACGACTCTGTCTCTTTCTCTGTTTCATACACACACACACACACACACAAAGGAGAGAGCTGTCAGGGTTGTATGGATAATGAAGAGACAGCTAAATTAAATATGTGAGACAGATCATAGCACAAGATTTGTTGTATTAGAGTTCATTGATTTTTCCCTCTACATGATAAAGAGACAAATAGCACCAAAAAGGAGGTAACTGACCATCCTGTAAGATCCATCTGCAAATGCATCAACATACAGGGTATACTTTTCTATTTTTCATAATGCTGCTCAAATGTGTCTATTTCTACTCCAGACATTGTACGTTTTGATGTCAGATTGACAAAACTATTTACTCATCTCTGCTAATTGCAGTGGAACCCCCCTCCCCCCATGTTGTGGGTAGAGACCCTTCAGGGGACCAGTGATGGAAGCTGTCATTTGCATGAGTCAGACGTGAGAGGATGGTTTCAGAGATAGGCTAGACACTCTGACCTTTCAGACCTAGCCTCCGATGAACGCTCATGCTGAGTAAACATGAGTTACAATGAGGTAGAGAGAGAGAGAGAGAGAGAGAGAGCATGTGATGTACACTCTTTGACTTTTAACCTTGTCAAGAGCACATTGTCTCCGTGATTTCCAAATTGCTTCTGCTGTCTAATTTACCCCTGCCTCAACAAATATGAACAAGCAAATACTTACACACACACACACACACACATACACACACACACACATACACAAATATCTATGTCTGCTCATTTCTTTTAATGTTAATTTAAAGTTTAAACAGAATCTCAGGAAAAGCTGATGTCATTGAATAATGTATGTATGGAAATAACCCACCACAACAGGATACCTGCAGTGCACTGCACCACAGTTTTGGTTGGTAGCAACCTAATGCAGATCACATTGTACAACCATGAAACAGATAGAAATATGGACATACAAACAGAGACATAAAGCACATATGTACCAGTGTTCCGGGCACACATGAGAAGAAGACACTCCTAACAAGGTCTGAAGTCAACTTTCACCAGCCCTACCTTAACTGGACATAAATCAACATGATGAAAAGTCTGGGCGACCCAAATTGCTCCGAGAGGGGGAGAGAGAGAGAGAGAGAGAAAGAGAGAGAGAGAGAGAGAGAGGGAGAGAGAGGGACTGCGGACGCTCCTGACTGTCCCACATTCACAACCACCAATCAGCACACGCACACACACGCTTGCACACACACACACACACACTCCCAGGTCATTTCACGAGGGCCTGCTAAAAAAAGCCCTGCTAATTTCACCCGCATCCTGAAACAGATACCTAAAGCTGCCCGCCACCCTGGCCACATTCCTCCTCTGCAGACAGACCAATCTCAGAGCCCAGGCTCTGACACCATGTCTCTCCTCTGAACGTAATGTAATAATAATAATATAATGATAAAAACCTAATACTCCACTGTATAAAGGATTAAAATAACTCTGCTATATATTTTCTACTTTGGTACCCTATTTCGAGACACGAAGTGATTTAATTTCCGTTTTGTATGTGTTGAGCAAGCAGTTTTCAATGTGCTTTTGTGATACATTACGAGGAGAGAAAAACCAAGGATGTTTTTTTTAGGATTCCTTCTGGCATTCTTATTTCCTACTAGTCCCTCATATGATGTATAATAACATGAATGCTGCTATTTATACGACACACTGGTTGAGAGTCTTGCTTCCTGGACCTTGTCTGAGAACTTGCTCTTGAGTTAGTTTGACATTGAAGATCTATTACAAGTGCTAACTGCCAAGAGCAATATGAAGGCTTTCGTTCAAATTAATTATTGTTGGCATATTAAATAAGTCATTGCAACGTGATTTAAATATAACTTCCCCAGCATCATATCGGTGAATCATGTCAGCATGTCTCATTCAGCATGAATGACAGCACGCTTCTCCTCTAATGCCGGAGAGAGAAACGTGAAGGGAAAACAAGAGCATAGATGGACAGAGAGGTAAAATGCAAATGAGAAAAGGAAAATGAAGAGAAAAGAGAACGGAGGAATGAAGGGGAAGAACGGATCCCTAAGAGGACGGCCATCTGGCCCGTTCTCTCTCTCTCTCTCGGTCTTTCTCTCTCTCTCTCCCTCCCATGTTGAGCTTGTAAGGAGCACTGACCCACCTCTACCATCTTTACCCTGAGTCTTGTCCGATGCTCTTTAAACCCCTCTGATTCACAGAATGATGGACAGAAGTAAGGAGAGAAGAAAGAGAGGAAGAGTGGATAGTGGAACAGATGAATGCGTCGGATATGCTACATGTCCTCCTTAGCCGATTCCCCCCATCTCACTCTGTCCAACATACTTTATTATATTTATTGATTATGCATATATTGGGAACCCCACATACCACTTGGAGACATTTTATATATATATAGAATGTGTGTGTGTGTGTGTGTGTGTGTGTGTGTGCGTGTGTGTGTATCCCCTCAGAGAAGCTTAAGAGAAGTTGTGCCATGTTACCTCTTTATTTTCTTATTTCACTCCCTAATGAGAGAAGTTCATGAGCATTGGAATTTTTCTTCATTAGGTCTCTGAGTCATACTGTGAGACAAGATTTCATGTTCTGTGCATTGCCAGTGTTCAAGCATCTTCCTTTTCCTTAATGATAACTGTCTAAACATCAAAAGCTTTGCCCATTAGTTCTTAAAGACCCAAAACATAGATAAACTAATCCAAATCTAACAGCAATCGCCAGCATCTCATTTTGTCTTTCATGTAGACCTAGGTCAAATTTAAAGTCATTTGAAGTCTTTGAAGGGTTGGCTTGGTCCTACTTACTCAGAATAGAATTTATATCTGTGTTCTGTTTCCTGGACAACTGAGCTGGATGAGTAAGGACTGTAACTTTGACTTTGGTAGAGACACTTAATGGTGGTTTTTTTTTTTATGAATGAAAAATACCACAGATGCTTAAACCAAGCCAGACTGATGTGTCTGGTCTGTAAATTAATTGGCTGTCGTGAAATGAAGTGCCCTTGCTGCTGTAAGGGTACCAGTTTTCTCTCCTCTGTGGGTATTACATTGGGAATGGCCTTCTCCCACAGTTGGCCTCATTAACTATTGGAAACAGATGTGCTATCAATATAAACAAGCAGAGGGCCCTGATCTTTAGAGATCATTAATCCCTAACTGCAGTCACACACACACACACACACACAGAGGGGGGTGGCAAATCTTCTCCACCAGGACCGAATCAGGGAACTTTTGTGAATCTATGAGGGTACTGAAACTCACACACACACACACACACACACGCACACACACACACACACACACACACACACCTCGGATTTCTATCCATCTTAGGCGCTTTTTTTATTGAAAAGGCAGATGAGACAACAGGGAAAAGTAGAGCAAAGAGCAGAGATCCTGGCCCATATCTGCTTTTATCATATATGACACACCCCTGCAGCATCCCAGTACACCTGAGCCACAGTCTGAGAGACTACAAGAGAGAATCAAAGGCTGAAAGAAAAAAAAGAAGGGGAAAAAAGCCACTATAGTTCCTTCTGAAGAGGCAGTGGAGAGAAACAGCTACAGGTGAACCATAGGGCCAGAGGAGTGTTTCAGACTTAAAGGTGAAGTTATACAACACTTGAACCTAGATGACAGGTGACAGACAGGTCTACCAGGGGGCTTTTCCTCTCTGCCTACACTGGAGCAGTTAAACTAAGAAATAACATGCCAAGTATCTCCTGTGTGATGAAAAATAAGAGAGAGAGAGAGAGAGAGAGAGCTTAATTTAAGCTGTTAAAACAAATATTCAGGCGCTGAATCCCAAATATTGGTCTAGGTTCATGTTAAAAGTAATATTAGGATTTTCTTTGTCTCCCCCATCTTGTCCATTTTATGATCACTGACTGAGTACAAATGGACTGAGATTTTCAGATAATGCTGGATGTGAAGGGATTCACCTCGTGTACCCTTGATGCATTCCACATTACTGGAACAATGAACAGAGTGTGGTCTTTCTTTAATAAAAATCTTCACGAAGTGACAGAAAGAGATAAAGCACGTGTCAAAGTCAGACACTGATACACTGAAGACCAACCAATCAAGTCGTCAGCATTGTTAAAACAGCACAAAGCACACACCATAAATCTTACAGAGACTTAGCTTTGCTTTAACTGACGTGTCACAGTAAGCCTAATACTAAAACTGTCCATTCTGAACGTCAAACTAAGCTGAAAAATAAGATTCTGATATTTCTTTTTTTTTTCCACCCAGGAGATTTCACAAGCTTCTCGTCTGAACAGACGTAACAATCCATATCGGGGGGGGGGGGGGGGACCAGCCTTCAAAGCGCAGCACTGTGGGTTTTACAAATCACACTGAAAAAGGTAGGAGGTTGATTAAAGGCCTATCTGAGGGTGAGTCAGAAATGGAAACAATGGTAGGTAAACAACATCCTCTGGTTGCAAAAATGAAATTTTGTGGACAAGGCCACGCCAACAAACTGTAGAACATACCGAGCAGTAAGATCAGTGCAAACCTTAAAACGGGTGGCCCAGCTTGCCATCATCACTCAACTTTTCATTCTGTTGTACGGAGAGAGTGATGTGGAGAATCCAGGATTCTCATGTTCAGAAAGCCTCCTCAAAATGTCTGACAGTGTGTTTGAAGTGTTCTGACATCACCGCGGGATGTCGTGTCCTCATGGGAGGGGGGGCGAATTCTGTATTTCTTGTTCTGCCACCATACTTCTGAAAGTCAGAGGAAAGCCTTTCTGTTTGAAAAACCAAAATTCCTGAAGGCCTGAACAGCACTGAACAGAAAGCAAGGGATAAAGAGAGAGAGGAAGAGAGAGAGAGAGAGAGAGAGAGAGACAGAGACAGAGAGAGAGAGAGAGAGCATCACAAAGAAAATACCCTTTAATACCAAAAGTATTCTGCTCTGAATGAACTCTACTCCTCTAGCCAGCTTGAGGAAGCCCTCTCAGTGCACCTCAATTATCCAACACTGCTTCCTACATCTCCTCGGTGTTGCAGCATTCTAAATTTGAATACAGTTGTATGTCTAACATCGGGAAATTCAATATCCTCTCGTTGCTGGCTCTAAATATTTGTTCTCTAACATTCTTCAAAATGTATTGCAAGTTTGCCTTGGATGGCACAATTTTGGTGATTGAAAAATTCTCTGCTTCGATGCAAAACTGTTTGTACTTCCCCCGTGTTCAATTTCGTTCTATTAGATGGCAATTTGCTTGACAGATTGCTTTCTGCAATGCATGAGGACACATAGGGTTTTGTTTATGCCAATGATACAGACTCAGAAACTGTGAATGGCAAAGGAAAGAAGAGCAGGAACTGTTTTCTGTAGCACATTGCATACAAATAACCCAAACTGAGAGAAATCTTAGCATTGTGTGTGTGTAAAATATGTGTTTAAAAAAAAAAAATCATGTGTCTTAATTATGAAGCTTAGTTATAAACTAACATTTGCTTGGTAGCCAAATCTTTATTTGTTACTGAAAATATCTTACAAACAACAGGGAAAGTTGTTTTTTTTCTCTTAGAAATATCTTAATGTGTGAGAGAAAACAGATTTTTATTTTTCCCATTCTAAACCTTCAACTTTTACACTGTGCCTGAAACTTCTGTTATCTGTCATCACCAAATGGTTTCTTTCTTTCTTTCTTTCTTAAATTCAGCTCTCAGACTTATTAAAATGCAATCTGAGTTTAGGCCTTTATATCAGCGAACACATCAACGCTCCAAAAAGAGAACGCTCCCTCATGGACAACGGGTCAGGGAGTGTAAGATGAGAAACTATACCGAAGACTGCAGCTGTTTAATGAACTGCTTTGCAACGTCCATGCATTTTCCAAACGCCATTCCACTGAAGTTAAATAACGTAACACGCCGGCGAGATCAATAGCGAAGACGGTCGGTTAAAAACAGTATATCAGCTTTCTTTACTGATGTTGTCTTACTGCGACGACTGCAACAATATTGGCGCTGATGTTTTATGACGGATGGTCAATAGTGATTTGGTCCTTTTGACGTTCCATAATGAATAGCATAAGATCTTGGCTCTCATCGTTGCTTCTCTGTGCCTATGACAAATGTGGCACCATCTCTCCAAAGGCGGCTTTTTAAAAGATTCTTACATCGATTATTTTCCTTTTGCTCACAGTCACAGTCGCGGTGACTGGACAGGCATAAGGGGAAGCGAGAAGAGGAGGATACGAATAGCGCAGTGAACCGCTTTTCCTTATGGAACAAATCTAAATCACGAAGATTGTTTACGTGACAGGAGAGGTAATTATATATAAGGGCGAGAAACCTAACCACAGAGTGTCAGAGTATCAGCAATGCGCTATAGCGATCTAAGGTGTGAACTTTTGGAACGTGAAAAATTAGCTGAGCTAACCTCATTTGTCGCCGCTTTATCATGTAGAACAGCAATAGAACACTGTCTCCGGTTGGCCGATGAATGACTGAAACTTTTGCCTTGGCAGTGGACTTCTGTGATTAGTACGGCTCGTTTGAAGGGAGATGAAACAGCGATTTTCATAAAAGAAGTAAGAAGCTATAATGTGTAAAATAAGAAACTGGAAAAATGAAGAGATTTAAAGATGAAGTGGTGCTTGATGGTTAAGAACTCTCAAAATTGAGCTAATACCATGTGAGATATGAGTTTAACCACCAATTTCCTCTCTCTCTCTCTCTCTCTCTAACACACATTCATTTCCTATGGATGTAACATGACCATCTTCACACATACTTGCTGTGAAAGAAAACAGATGGAGTGAATCTCTTGATTCCACAGTATTCAGTTAAACCCAAGTTAAAAGAGAGTGTGCACAGGTATATCATCACAAGTGCACTCTGTGTTCTGTTAGAATGGCATAGATTACTTTGATGTTCTGCCTGTGTGGTGCTACGTGCAGTTACACTTTAATCATAAATATTTAATACTACTCATTTTCATGGTTGAGTCATAGCACAAAACAACATCAGCAGCAGTAGCAGCAGCAACAACAACAACAACAACAATAACAGCAGTAGCAACTATAAACAAAACAAACAACCAAAAAACATAGCGCTGCAACAGGTAGATTTCACTGATCTAATCTGGACTCGAAAAGTAAACTCGGCAATTAAACTCTGGTTTTCATGTATGAATATGAATACTTTGTAAACAGTATGACTTCTGTTTCTTTTCTCTGCATCACAACAAGAACAAAGGAGATCATGTCAAGAGAAGATTTGTGTTCAGGTCACAGCTGTAGCCAGAGACAATGAGATTGGTTTTTGCTGGAGCTCAGCTGTCCATTGGGAGATATGGACCCTCTGGACAGAGCAAGGCCAGAAGCAGACCCAGCTGTCTCTTTGGTAAGATCTCATTAATTATTCCACAAATTTGAGAAATTTCCACATACACTTGTCCATTTCACCTGACCCCCATCCCCCACCCCTGTCTTTACAAATTGAGTATGGCATAATGGATGACATATTCCAAAAGGAAATGCGTAAATAAATTTGACCCAAGAAAGTCTTGTCTATATATAATGTGTCTAGATGTGATTACAGGTAAAACACCCTCACCTGGGTATTTTGATACGTGTCTATAGGTAACTTTGGTTTTCCCTGATGCTTATTTATTTATTTAATTATGTATGTATTTATTTATTTATTTATTAGGGTAACACATTCACTTGGAGCAAGGACATATTGAAACTGTCCATTCACAGCAACATCACATTAAGCAAAAGGATGGCATATCACCCTTGTCAGTATTCATAAGCCAAGAGTCTCATCACTTAGGCCTCCGCCTGAGTTTGTGAACAGGAGAGAGAAGAAAGGTAAAGTCCATTGCTGACTTGGTTTCATGCACGCTGTCTACGCTATCAATGTCATTTTTTTTTGTGCAGAGAGAAAGAACATGAATGGGAATGTGTCTGTGACTCTTCATTAGGAATGAACATCTCCGTCAATACTTCAGGGGTGTCTTGTCTTTTATTTTTGGAGCAGCGCTGATACAGTTCCCCTGCATGTGTGAGAAAATCTGAGCGGTGTAAGAGAGGTCAGTCTCTGCCTCTAGCCTACATTAGAAACTAATGTTAAAACAGAACGTCTTTTAGAGAGAGAGAGAGAGTGTGTGTATGTGTGTGTGTGTGAGGGAGAGAGAGAGTGTGTGTGAGAGAAGAAAGTGTATGTGTGTGCATGTGTTTAAGTGAGAGAGACAGAGAGAGTGTGTGAGAGAGATAAAGAGTGTGTGTGTGTATGTGAAAGAGAGTGTGTTTCTATGTGTGTGTTTGTGTGTGTATGAGAGAGAAAGAGACAGAGACAATGTGTGAGAAAGAAGAAAGAGTGTATGTGTGTGTGCATGTGTGAGAGAGAGAAAGACACAGAGTGTGCGTGAGAGAGACAAAGAGTGTCTGTGTATGTGAGAGGGAGTGTGTTTCTGTGTGTGTGTGGGGGGGGGTGTTTGTGTGTGAGAGAGAGAGAGAGTGTGTGTGAGTGTATGTGAGAGAGGGTGTGTTTCTGTGTGTGTGTGTGAGAGAGAGAGACAGAGAGAGTGTGTGAGAGAGATAAAGAGTGTGTATGTGTGTGTGTGTATGTGAGAGAAGTGTGTGTGTGTGTGAGAGAAAGAGAGAGAGAGAGAAAAAGAGAGAGAACCTGGCAGGATGTACAAAGGGCCAAGAGCAAGGTTGATTATTCAATTATATGTTTTCCAAGTGATGACTTGATCTCAGAGGCAGAGCGAACCCTGACTACTAACAGGTATCTATCAGATAAATATGACCTTCCGGCGTAACAGCCTCTCTCTGCAACTGTGTCATAGGATATCTGCCAAGATGGGACTGTAAAACCAAAATGACATGTCCGCTCTAACGTAACACAAGCAAACAGCCAAATTCAAATTATGTTAGAGAGCACACAGACTAAGACTCATTCTAATGCCCTTAGTGAAGCATGTATAGATGTTTTTATATGAAACCAACAGTGTAAAATTTATTCCAGAACTTTCTCAGTTGATAAGAATGAAGCAGAGATTTAGAGAATGATATAGTCGTAACACGACACTCTGAAAGGGTGAGAAGATTGAGAGAGAAGGATGAGAGAGAGAGAGAGAGAGAGAGAGAAGCCAGTTAGAATGAGGGTAACACAGCTAGCAACCAAAAATATCTGCATTCAGATCGTGCAGCACTGATTGTGATAAGGGGAAAAGTGCGTGCGCTGTCATAGCGAAGTTCAGATTGAGATAGATAGAGAAATCCCTGGTTATAAATCAGAGATAGAAAAAGATCAAGGAGGGGAAAAAAATGAAAGAAAAAAAGAACATTATTGTCTGAGTCAAACAAGAGATTTACAGTAGGGCAGGGCAGGAATTTCACAAACGGCACCACAGCCATGGCCGTCGTTGCCCCTCTCTCTGGGCCTGACGGCTCCGCACGACTGCGAAAATCGCATGTTCACTGGCCACTGTGGCCTTGGTGCCCTGCACGACTGCCTTCATTTTGTTTTCTGCTTAATGAAGCCGACCGATTCGCCGATTTTTTTTTTTTTGTCTGCCCCACTCCTGTCAAAAAGATTCTCCCCGGCATCAGAACTGTGCGCAAAGACTCTAGAGTGCCTCACGGCGCTCACCTTTGATTGTTTGTAATCAATAACATGCAAGTGTGACGGAATCCTGTGTTACGTTTGTGAAGTCGTCTTTGATGTGGCGTGGCAAGTGACAGTGTGCGTCAAAAGAAGACCAAAGGAGTAACAGTCGGCAATCAAAAACAAGACAAGGTAAGAAATTTAGATACATATTCAGCGAGTAGGCTTTGGAAATCAATATATAACAGAGCTATATTGTCAGTGATCCATTCCCTAACGAGATTCACAATTACAAGCTGGGTGCACTGTCCTGGGATAAACTCAGCATCAACACCTGTTAGTTTATACGAAAAATTTATTATGAGGTACTGAAATGTGTCTGGGGTAAAAACTTTAATGAGGACAAGAGTTAAAATGGCCCCAAGTCTTTCTGAAAGGTCATCTGAGGAAACCCAGAACGCAGACATTGGCTAACGCAGCCAAACGCATGCCTTTAATTACCAAATGAATGCATGACTGGATTCCCCCAAAACAAATTGGCAGATAAGCCGATGCATTTTTCTTGTTTCCACCAATAACGAACTGAGGCCAAGCTGATGGGCTCCATTAACTCTCATTCAGTAGTTTCATAATCTGTCCAAAAGGGCAGAGGGACAACAAACAAAGGTGGCAATTACGAGCCGGAACGGCCGGCTCTTTAATGAGCGCCGGGATGTGAAACATCCAAACACAAGAAATCTGAGAGACTTTGAACTCTGTGAGGCCAGGTTTAGTTCACTGAAAGGGGAAGGTCTATGATACTTTCCTAAATGTCTTTGTGTGAAATAAAGATTTTGTTTGTTTGTTTGCTTGTTTGTTTGTTTGTTTTAGAAAACCATCTTAGCAATGACTTTTAGTGCTGTAACAGTTCTCTCATGAATTTATGGTGTTGAATCAGCCCAGTATTATCTATCATAAGTGAAATTTAACGTGTAGTGTGCTTTGTGCGTTTAAGCAAAGGAACACTGTTAGAGTATCATAGTTAATCAATTAGCATGTGTCTGAGAAGAATTATGCACATAAAAAAAAGAATTTAACATAAGAATTAGAGAGTTAAATACAAAATGCCTGTATTTGTGTTCTTAGTCTGCATCTGGCAGGTGGCTGACCTAACTTCCTACCCATACTGCACTGCGTGCCTTGTGAGAGAGTAGTGTGAGGCTAAAAGGGAGCACTGATAAGAGAGAGGAGATTGAATAATGAACAGAGAGAGAGAGAGAGAGAGAGAAAGAAAGAGAGAGAGAGGAAGATGGTAAAAGGGGTTAGTGTGTCTCTGTGTTCTGACACCTGCCCCTGCAGCACCAGTTCTGCAGCATAAGCTCTATATATCTGATGGGTCCACTTGACTCCAGCTTTTACTGAAATCTAATTATTGATACCATGAAGATATCTACTGTCATCACCCCCCCTCCCTTTCTCTCTCTCTCTCTCTCTCCTCTTTTCTGCTCCCTCTTCAGAAGTGTATATGTCAATGAACAACTAGCATTTCTCTCTCTCTCTCTCTCTGTCTCTCTCTCTCACTCAGGCAGGTTAGGATGCTGCAAGTGTCTGTCATGTCTGATAAAGATTTTTCCGCTGCCGTGCTGTCCACCTCATAGAGGGAAAAACACCAGGGATGTGTAGAGTTCTGAGGAGAGCATTTAAGTTGTATTTAGAGAAAAGACGTCCTCAGAGACCGCTGCCTGTGTTCAACATGTTCTTTTTCTTCTCTCTCTCCTTCGCACAGCCAGGGGAGAGGAGATAAAGAGAGAAAGACCAGCCGCTAACGTGGAGAATACTGGTAGGGATATCCAAATGAAAAAAAAAACTCAACTGAAAACTATTTTATGAGGAGGAAATAGGGAAAAGAACAGGATTATACTTGCAGACACGTGATAAAGCATGGAAACCGAATTCAGTTTTCAAAAAGTTCCTTTCAGAACAATAAAAAGTCAAATCATGGGATCCTGTGTTAATATGCTTATCTTTTTTTCCCCATGCTGATATTTTATATTTTTCTCCAATGTTACAGGCCCTATTATTCAATCATTGCTTCAATCCCTGCATTTGTTTCTGCTTCAATCCACAGAACTGATGGTGCTGATGATCAATGGTTAGTTAGTCCTGCAAAACTCTTAAAATCAAAGGTCTGTTCTCCTTTTAGTGAAACCCATGTTCACAGACAACTGTGCACAACTGAAACAGCATGTCTGAGATAAGAACAAAAATGCAAACCAAGCAGTATCTTTGAGCAAAAATATAAAGAGCATTACCTCTCTCTCTCTCTCTCTCTCTCTCTCTCTCTTTCTCTGCCCCCCTCCCACCCCTCTCTTTCTCTCTCACATACATGCAAACACACTTCACGCCAATTTAAAAAATGACCCATGATGCACTCTAAGAGGCTGGGTCAGAAGTGTTACAGCTCGCCTTGACCAGGCCGCAATTAAAAATTGAACACCGCCGTAGCATCGGAGACAATAGTCAGTCAGTCAGTAGGCTTAACGGGAGACCGCGTGATTGATTTAACCTCATTTAACCTAGAGAGGTGTGGCGCACGTTCTCCAGATCAACCCAGCAGCTCAGCAAATCTCAGCACCTGCTGCAGCTGTCACCGCCCGGGCTCTCCTTTCTCACTTTACATGTTTATCAAGCAAATTAGATTATATTCTTACACATGTTATCACTTGAATGTTACACATTTAATGATATGTATATATAAGTATATATATATATATATATAAACTGTATAGCTGACACGGTCCATTAGCACCCTGCAAAGTAGCTTGCCAGTTATTAAAGCAAGAGCAGTAGCACAGCAATGAATACCACTGCATTCAGACGGTGCCAGGGCCAAGTCATGCTTAGCATGCTCATAGGTCACAGTATTGAATGATATCAGTGCGGTATGCATGAAAACCTGGTGTATGTATCAGTGTTCTTTTGTTCTGAACGTGGCATTGACTGATATGAACACTGATTTTTGGGATAATACAGACTGTAGAGTTAGACCCCCACTGCTGCAGAGCCTGTAGCACAATTCATGACTGCTCCTCTGCTGTACTCTGATTAATTAACAATTTTGGTGCTTTTAATTATGTGGGCCTCTGCATTGATTTTATTTAACCTTGATTTAACAAGTTATTCCCCCTGAGACTACCCTGAGCAGCTGGCAAAGCTTCAACGAACAACAAAAGCTGAATTAAACAGGGCGATGAGATCTCTTTAACGCACAAATTTTCTAACGTTTGGCCTGCTATTGATTTATACCCAAACACCGGCAGAAAGTTTGTAACAAGTGTTGCCAGCTCCATTGTTACTCATTTACAACATACACCACAGGTTTAATTAATTCTCTCTCTCTCTCCCTCTCTCCCCCTCTCCCTCTCACAACCTTATCCTTCTAGCTGAAATGGTTAAAAAAAAAGAAAAAAGAACAGCAAGAATATTTTGAGGAGCAGACAGAATGCTTCACCATTTTGACAGCGCCACTTTACCAACCACTCTTACTCCTCGGGAAAGTCAAAGGCTCTGAAGTAATTTGACAGGCTACAGGGCTGACGTCAAACCCCAGAACAAACATTGACAGCAAAGCAGCATGAGGTGGCAACCAAGGAGCGAGAGCGCACATACACTTAACAAAGGCAGAGACTGTCAGGTCAGATACATCTCAGACAAGCTGACCACGTCCCCTACACTTGCCCATGCAGGAAAGAGGAGAAATGAATGTTGATAATATTACATGAATATTAATAATACTTAAGCGGATGTATCCGAGCAGCACGCTGAGAGTGTAAACTGTGAAGCTTTAATCGAAATCATGATTCATTAGACCAGTCAGAACTGAGCCTGTGGCACTTGATTGAGATCCGGCACGTTCTAGCTAAATGACGCTTAAATGACACTCAAAGACACTCAGTTAGACTTTGTGTCTTTTATTTATGTCGTTTGTTTTTGTTTTAAAATTTGTACCAGTTTGAGAGGAGAGCATGGTCTTCATCATAGAAGCACAAGAACGTTACTAACCGTAGTTACAAATTTAAGACGACAGATTAAGTTCCTCTCTGGGCTCTGTCGTAAAACGCCAGATGCTTGGCATACCGAACAAAACGCTTCAGGCTTTCACCGACTTCCACAGATTGACATCAAACATACCAATCTAATGGCACGTAACATCAACAAACAGAATGACTCTCGAGCTTATTGTTCCTTTTAATTCACACCCCCCCCCCCCCCCGCCCCAAAACATTCTTTCTCTTACAAAACATAAGTATATTCAGACTGGAGATTTTGCTGAATGGAAGAACGAGCACTGAGGAGGACAAAGAGAAGAGGAAGAGTTTGGGTGTCCATTCACTCTCATACTATAAGGGCCTGGGACAGCAGGTGTCTTACACATGGATAAAGAGGTTTGTTTTCATGGCCTCAGCAGGGGTAGGTTCTCACTGCTTGAAAACAGCACACTGCTCAACTCATAGCCTGACCAACGGTTGCTAAGCAACTGCTGCCAGAGTGACTGAGGGCCCAAAAAGCTAAGCCCGTTTCTATTAGAACAGCAACAGCAACAGAGGTAAATAGAAAGTTATTAAAAGCTGTGGAACAGCTCCAGTAACAAAAACACTTTGCAAACTGAGCAAAGCCATGGATATGAATCCAAAGCAGCAAAAAAATGACCTCAACAGGTTAAACTTGTATATTTTTTATCCGCTCCTCACTCCTGCTACGTCCTGGACCAAAAATATCTGCGGCATTTTTTTTTTTATTTCCGCCACCAATTAAACAGGGATCCGTGACAAATATTTTCTTTTGGCAATCTCAATTTATGCAGTTTGGTTAGCAGGACAGAAAAGGCTTAAAAAGCAAGAGGAAACTGGCAATAAGCAGACATCTCTAAAAAACAAGAAGGGGTTTCTGCAGAATGCAGAAATTCTGTGATTTTCTATGAGTTAATCTGTCTTAACCATCCTAATTATTAAAGTTTGACACCCAACGATTGAACTTAAAAGTAATCATTTCTACCATACATTATTATTAATCCATTACACGACACTACATCAATTATATTTTATTTTAATCTCACTGCCTCAACCAACTGCCTCATACTTAGCAATTCTGAACCCAGTACTGAAAACTGAAGGTTAAATTTGCTTCATCATGCATGTCAGGTCCCTTCCTCAGTTGTCAGTCAAGAGCCACAGTCATATTCTTGCCTTTTTAATACTCACGCAAGGCTATAGGGTTGAGCTCATATGTCATCTGTCCTAATCACGCCTCTATTAAGTCCACGCTTGATCTCATCAAGTCTATGCCATCTGTGCCACTGAGGTTTTCACACACACACACTGAAAGACGGAGAGAGATTTCACACGGCGGGAACTTCTGGCTAAAAAAACGTGCGACGCCGACGTACATTAGCATTAGCCACCACGTCCCGTGAGCCTTTCACACGTTTCGGAAGATAAGTCGTGAAAGTCAAGGATGCGCTCCCAATGTCAACAGCATATAGTTTCAGGTCGACCATGTGTGACACCACATCACAGCTGCATCACTTATCAGGACACACACACACACACACACAAACAGTAATGTTTGAATATCCAAGAAGTGTTGAATCGAGGGCAACTGGACTTGGTTGTAATGTCTGAAACAAACTTGTCAGCACAATGATGGAATCTGCCATTGCCAGAACAGAAGAAGGATCATAAAATTTTTCTATTTCATTTATTTATTTGCTTGTGCAGGTGAGAGACGAGAAGTACAAACAAACAAACAAACTTAAAAAACTTAGGGTAATACTGTATTGATCATTAATAAAAGAGCTGTAATGAGTTTTAGTCACAGTGTTGGATTGTGTCTGTTTCTATACCTTGCACTGCCCTGGGTCCTCTTCGGTCCTGAGAGATATCTCTCCATATGGGCAATCTGTTTCTGATACTGCCCCGGGAATACTCCATCACTCCCTGTCTTTCTCTCTCTCTTCCTCTTTTCTCTTTCACTCTTTCCCGGAGAGATCTGTGCTGTTTGTTCAGCTTTCCCTAGAACTGACCGTCTTTATCCCTGATGAGTACAACGGCTTATCATGTTAATCTGTGTGTGTATGTGTGTGTGTGTGTGTGTGTGTGTGTGTGTGTGTGTGTGTTCATTTATCTCATCCCCGCTCAGACACACACTCACACACACACACACACACACACACACACGCACACACACATAAATTGAGAGCTTGTTCATCCAACACGTGAAACAACGGTCATGGGAGTCTAGAGCGAAATTTGTGAATTTATTAACTTAACTGTATCCGCAGTTCTGCTCAACTCCACAGCAACCTCAGCCACAGTCAGGATATCCCAACCCATCACGCCTCAAGTCGACAAAGCATAATTCAAGATGAACAAAATAGATTACGCTGCTTCTTTATGGGTCTCTGGTAACAGCCCTTAATCACTGGAGTAAAATGTTTTGACAATTGCTGTCTTCATTCCAGTCTGTGTAAATATTCCTACCTTAGTCCCCCCCCCCCCCCCCCCCCCCAAAAAAAAAAAGAAAAAAAAAGTGATGAGTAAACACTCAGACAGAAGTTTACTGACAAACCTCACATTATTCTTCATTATGCCATACACGCCGACCGGCTGAGTCCAGAACGATAGCCAGTTAGTCTCAATCAAGGAACTCACACTGCGTCTGCCAATGGAGGAGGAAAACGCTTGAGGAAACAGCACTTTATACATGTGTTTATCTAGCTGTGTGACCCCTCCTGATGAGGAAGGATGGTACCATTTCAAACAAGACCTGAACTGAATATAACTGAGTATAATGAAACATCTAAGGAGTGTGAAGGCTTTATGTATACGGAGAGGAAGTAGGTGGCTTGAAATAAAATAAAATTGAAATGAATCTCTAATACAGCTACACATGAAATGACAGAAAGAAGCTGAAGGGTTTTAAAAAGAGCACATTCAACATAAACTGAACGCTTTGATTTACCAAGGGTACTGGTCACTTGACGGATACACTCATCAATGTCTGTGAAAGGTTATTCTTACAGTGATGTGTTCTGAAATCTTTCATGGGAATCTTCCTAGGAATGATTGACTGTAGGTTTGGACAAGTCATGCCACATTGATTGAGCAGCAGGCAGGCTGGTAGTGCCAACTGCTGGCACACTGGCAATGCCCAGAGAGGGACCAGCTGTTGTTGTGGCTGATCTGATAGCGTACCGGGAGAGATGGTGTAATCGCTGTAGAATCCCGGGACTGATAGCATTAATCAGCTTCAACCTCAGCCAGAGACCATGCCGACGCACTAATGCGATAACCCTCATCCAGAGGGACTGTGTTCTCTCTCTCTCTCTCTCTCTCTCTCTCTCTCTCTCTCTCTCTCTCTCTCTCTCACACACTCACACACGCACACACACACACACATCTTACTGGACAATCACAAAAGAGGAGCAAAAACACAGAAGATATCTTTTTTGTTCTTAAACAGAAAAATGAAAACATAACTGAAAGTTAGAGGATTCAAGAAACAATTCGGAGACCACTGGCCTGATTTTCCACTCATGCTTGGGAAGTAACAGTCTTTGAATCTCAGTATAAACCCCTTGGGTTACAATGTATCACAGTATCTCTAACTCCCCCCTTTTCTGGCCTGTCTTGCAACATCCCCAAGGAGTGTCTGCCTTGACTTCATTCAGCCGTTGAGGGTGATGCCTAAGGCTTGCCAGAAATGCATTACACTCCCAATAATATTACAATATTATAATCCCAAAAAATGACTTTCAGTACTTCTTATTTGTTTCTTGGTCTCATGACCTCTTTGCTCCACACTAACTTAATCTGTAGCCCCAGGTGGCATGCGGAAATTCAGGGTCGATGAGGGTACAGCAGGTCCTGTAGACTAGCTTGCTTCTGGACAAGAGGAACCCTGCCCTAAGAGCAGATTGTCTGGGACCTTGGACAACCCCTGCATGCTCTCTAATTACCTCATATCACTCCAGACAAGGGTACAGATAACAGAGTTGACTTGATCTGAACAGAGGATGTAATCACTTTCTGAAAAGATGGCATGAAGATTAGAAAGCGACATCGGAAATCAACAATTTTACGTGACGTTAAAATGTACTGTAGCTCGAAACAGCTGTTCCCAGCCGGAATTCTGATGTGCCTTGTTTTATTTGTCTTGCCCTGTGACTTCAAATATTATAGCTATTTTCTTCGTTGCCCAGTGAAAACAACCTTTCAGGACAGTAATAGCTGTTGGCGGGCAATAGGATGGACAACACAAAAAAACTTCCATGCATGGCCAACTCCTCACAGGATCACTCAGACATCCCGGCTACCAAACAAGCCGCTCCTTCTCTTTCCAAAACGGCTCCAAAATGCCAAGAGGTAAAAGTGAAATAAATGACTTCACTCAGGCTCCCCGAAAGAAAGCACTTTGGGGGCCCAGATTGATATCAGAGAGAGAAAGAAAGAGAGAGGGAGAGAGGGGAGAAAGAGAGAGGGAGGGAGCAACACCAGTACGGCCCGAATCGGACATAAGCGTCGGCTGTTTCTTTTGACCTTTTTCTTTTCGTTTTTTTTTTTTTTTCGTTTTTCTATCGTTTTCTTTAAACAGCAATCTATCACAGCTGGTGAGACAGAGAGAGGTATGATAAGAGGAGCTGCAGTTTTCAGTCAAAAGCTTTTTTAAGTCTCTGTGGGAAAACAAGGAGAATACACAAGAGAGAAGAAAATTTAGTGGAGAGAAGAAAGAAAAGAAAATTGACTGAGTGTACACAGCATCGATGAAATGCATTTTTTAAGGACTTGTAAAGTACAGACAACACCTTATAATGGTAGAGATGAAAACTGTTCTACATCAGAGTACCGTCTGATTCAAACAATGGCGCTGAGATGTGTTTCGCAGAATCATGTATGCATTAAAAAAAAAAAAAAAAAGATTCTCACTCCCTCTTGATCGGTGCTCTGCAGAGGCTTGTACCAAAACAAGGAGAGAAATGCAAACTCAGAAAAAAAAAAATCCCTTCCATCAAAGATAACTAATACCATCTGGTGCCATCTCACTCTACACAAACATAAACCAACTCTTTAGAAACAGCACACTCAGAAAGTTCGCAGAGAATGATTGGACAGTGAGTGCACTGCATTGCAGTCATAAAATGGCTCTTCACGCCTCTCAACTGATTAATGAGCATTGCTAACTTGAGAAAACATTACATTTTTTTAATCCAATGTCTGGTATCAGCGTCTGCTGTTAAATGTAAGGCTATGTATTGCTGTGTATTGGATATTCTGCTGCACTGTGTAGTCTACAAGTATAGGTTAGGTTAAATGGATGATTTCACCAGTCATAAATAATTTTTTCCCATTTCCAGTGCAGTGCTACTCCACCGTATTACTGTCTTTATGAGAGAGGTAGCACAGGGACACATGACAAATGTCAAATCATTTTGGATATGAAAAATTAGATTCCCATATCAAATCCATACAACCTACGCAAGATTATTCAGGTACTTAAATATATTTTCTCATATTTAAAATAAGAACTCTCTCTCTCGCAATCTATCACAGCTGTGTGTGTGTGTGTGTGTGAGTGTGTTTGTTTGTGTGTTTCTGTTTGTGTGCGCGCGCGGCATGTGTATGTGTGTGTGTGTGTGTGTTTGGAGCATGAACAGATGAAACACACTCTAAAAGCACTAGTGACAGTGTCAGAGGGGCCATCAGGCAGTTGATGAGATACTCGTTGTCAATGAAAAGCAGTTGCCTGAGGGCCATTTCATCACATCATCAGAACAGTGATCCAGAGGAGCGGAAACTGAGACAGTCACGAGTCCAAACAGGAGCTATTTGTCTCTTCCAGTCAGGTAAGTCCACAAGCGACCTAATGGCCGTGCTCTCGTTCTTTGGATCATCTGAACGAGAGCTAAGATTCAAAATAAATTAACATGAGAATATGACTACAGCTTGACTGATGCTAATAAGATTCATTGGTATTCTAAAGAACGTTCAATCCCTTATTTCAAGCAATTCCAATCTTACATGTTTTAAATACCAGAGCGTACCAGACATAACAAGCATACCTCTTTCAGACTTAGGCATTAAAAGAGAAATTATTCCCCTTACTGGTGCAAAAAAAGCTAAAGCTTAGAATCCTCAGATGAACACATCTCGGACTTGTGGGGAACATAAGCACTGTTTCATCAGTAAATGGCAAATTATCTTTCCAGAAAAAAACGTAGCAAGGGTATTCAAGTTCTTTTTAGTCATAGAGTGCTTCATAAACATCTGCTGGGTGGAGGATGGGAGATATCTGGCTAGTTATCTAAAGTTCACTTCAGGACGATACAAAAACAAACTGGTGTTAAATTCTGGATCAACAGTAATAGAAAACAAGAGCAGCTTGGACGGGAAAAACTGAGGATATACAGAAGCATAACAGATGTTATACAAATGAGTTAGGAGAAGAGCAGTTAATTGCAGTGGTAATTGCACAGTAGGGCTGGGTGCATTGTACCAAAGTTGCCAGCATCTCTTGACCCTGGCTGTGTTTACTTCACAGGGGTCTCATGGAAACCAAGATGACGGGTGTATTTGAACAGTTTCCATGGCGATGTTTTTTTTTTTTTTAAACAAGAAGCTGTTGCAGCCTCATTAAAAGTGGAAACTCGCAAACTTTATCTCCTCTGTTTTGTTTGTGAGTATCATGGAAACATCTTTTTTTTGTGTGTGTGAGTTTGACCATAGAGACTCACTGACCATTGAAATTATTTCATGTCATCAACAGAGAACCATAAAATTTATCAACATTTCACTTTGCGAGGGAACTTGAAGGTATAAAAAGGACAACATATAATATATTTACATCATACCTAATTCAAGTGTTTAAATTGGCAGTCAAAACCATTTGTATTCTAGCTTTAAATATGCAACAGATATTTGCTGGAGTAAAATTCAAGGAGATGTATTTGGCAAAGGAAACTGACAGAAACATACCTCCTCTTAAAAAAAAAAATGCAAATTTCTTCGCATTTCTGATCATATCACTTTAATATCAAATGTCTAATCAAATGTGGCACTCAGGCTTGACTACATTTATTTAATGTCAAGAACTGAAGCACAAGGGAGGAGATAAAGAGGGGAAGGAGAATGATGAATAGGAAATGGAAGAGAAAGTGAGGGAAGAGGACTGTGTGAAGGAAAAGCTGATGGTTGGGCGTTAACTCATGCAGAGCTTAGGCCTCTAAGTGAACAACTAATGGAGGAGAAAATAGAGGAGAGTCGTGAAGGAGCTCTTTATATACTCATTATCACTGTGTGTGTAACTGTGTGCGTGTGTGTGTAAGACAGAGAGTGAGAAAGAGAGAAGAGAAGAAGATGAAGAAGAAGAAGAAGAAGAAGAAGAAAAACAAGAACTTCAGGAAGCACTGAATTGTGGACTGAAGCAGGTTGAGTAGAAATCACCAAAAGCCAAAAAGTATCGGACTCTCAGCGTGTGTAATGAACGAGGTGAACTAGTCTGGACCTCCTACCTCGTGAGAGGAGGGCTCAGTTCAACAGAACCCTTCTCATCACCATTATCATCAACCAAAAGTGTTAACAGCTGTACTAATGTCTCCTTCTTAAACCTCACTAAACACAAAATCTCACTGACACAGAGAGACAGGCAGTCTCTGTTTAGAGACTACCCTAATGACGACTACATTCATCTCACTGCCTTCTGGACCTAAGGACTAGGGGCTTTGTGGTTTGATCTGTTTCTGACTTCATGTCTTGTCTCTCATCTCTCTCCCGCTCTCTCTCCTTTTCTCTCTCTCTCTCTCTCTCTCTCTCTCTCTCTCTCTCTCTCTCTCTCTCTCTCTCTCTCCCCCTTCTCGGCTTTCTCCCCCTTTCTCTGCTCTCTCCACGACTCTCCATCCACAGAATACAGATGAAGAAAATGCCATCTCTGCTGTCTTGCTCAGGGCTCCCAGCTCCTCAGCCACATATCTGCTGCTTACATATAAATATCTTCACCAGCGTGCTCAAGGGCTTAGATTTGTTATAGGGCCAAGCCACTGAGTTCCACAATATAAAAAAAAAAAAAAGGTGAAATTTTTTTTTTTTTAAAAAAATAACTAACCCTAGGCATGATTGAGAGCTTTTTAGTGCAGAATGAGTCTTGCTGAAGGTGATACAGCTCAAGGTTTCATTGTTGAGGCTAAACATCTATCAGCGCTCCAGCGATGACATCCTTTTAACACTAGAAAACAACTTACAAAGTCATGAAGTTCAAAATGCAAAATCTACCTCCTTAATCTTTCTGAATTAGCTGACTTAAGTTAAACTTTAAACCTCCGTAGAACACAGTGCCCAACTTTTCTTCTGTTAATTTTTTGGGAAGGACCCAAAGAGTGATTACCTCAGGAATTGAATGACAAGACTGGCAAAGTCTCTGAATGAGAGCATTTGCAAAAAAGAATAAGAGTAAATGTAAAGGTATGGACCTCAAGGAGTTGATGTGAGTGCAGTACTTTAACCAGTCAAGTAGCCTCCTTCTTAATATACACTCCTTCAAAACTACCGTCTACAGCTACACCAAGAACATGACAGATGACAATTATTATGCCGAAGGTCCACTTTTCCCCATCTATAACTGAAAGCCCTGGTCACCAAGGAGAGTAAGTCACTGAGGAACTTTATGGAAGAATTCAGCTTTAGCAGCCTCCACTGGAGAAAAGGTTCTTTTAGCCTATTGGCTCGTAACCCCATCCAATCAGCTTGCTGCCAAGCTGTAAAATGATCCCCCAAAGTCCAACAGTACATCTGCCTTTCACATCATCAGCACTGTGAACCATATACACATAGGCCACATTTGATCATGTCATAAATGTTCTTAAACATATTCAACAAGTCTACACATGTGTAACATTTTTTTCAAACAGAAATATCCAAGAATCACAAAATGTAGTGGAAGCCCATCCAAAGATGAATATTTCATGTAGTTTAACACTGTTTTTCAGATGCATTCTGGGTAAGTTCAGAGTTTTCAGGTGCACTCTGGGAAATTCAGGTCTACAGACTGTAAAAAATTCCCTTAGAACATCAAATGATCAAGTGCTGTCATGTTTAATTGTGGATTCTATTTGTTACTTGGTTGCCACTTTTAAGAGAGACCTGTAAATGAAATGATGAATTACACAAAGCATGGCAGCACATTTGCATAAGCTATTCTATATCTGCTCAATAGACTTTTCTGATCTACTCAAGTCTTCTGCAGCTTGAAAAACAAGCAAAGGAAACAGTATGTCACACAATGGAAAACAGCAATGTGAGTCACATCTAGAGTCATTACAAGAGAGAAGCTCCATTCAGGCAACACTGTTCTGTAAAACTATCATGATAAACAAATGAAAACAAATGAAAGCGAATGAAAAATGATATGGTCTAATAGGCTGAGGTTATTGTAACGGCGGAAAATGCCTCCAGTGTGTATGTAAGCAAAACACTTACGCATGAATCACGCTCGTACAAGCCAGTTTACTCACGTATCTATTCATTTTCACACAGAACTTGGAAGGAGAGACATGGACACGTCTTAACAGGTTCTCTGAGTTCAACCCTCAACCCTGCGCTCCGTTGCAAACTGGACTTGGCACTGCAGGTGGAACCTGACCTTACCCACATCCCCTTCCCTCGTGTCTGCTTACCCGCTCCCTCTTTCCCCTCCCTCACTGGAGACCTGTTTGGAAAGGCAAGGGCAGCAGCTGCAGGAAGACCCCAGACTTTTTGAACTCCTCGTGGGTTTGAAAGCTGCCAGCGGAGGGTTAGAACAAACAGCTAGTGTTGAGCAACCTTTGCCGAAAACTTCGTTTTAAAAAAAAAAAAAATCACAACTGAAAGGAGGATAAAGTGTTCCGCATGTAGGTCCGCATTTTAAGGAGTCCCAAAACATAAAAATTAACAAACAGATAAATAAAACTATGTAGGAGTTTCAAAAGAAAAATTTCAATGGCAAAGTGGAAAAAAAAGCATTTTGAGGTCAGAAGGTCAGCTCGCAATGTCATTCATATGAATACAGAAGATCCGCTCAGCAGCTGCCCACATACACAGCTGTACAGGGTCCGGGAGACGACATACTTTAGCCATGTAAGCAGCTTTAATGTAAATGTTTACGATAACCTCCAACTTTTGACCCCTCATGTCTTAGTGAAAACAGGACAGAACTGGCTTATCTGACCCTTACACTTGACACTTTAAAAAAATAACTGTTCGGTCATCTGAGAATGAATGAATGAATAAATTCAAAGACAAATGTAAAACTATGGGAATTTTGTGTTTGATGTCTCCATGGCTAATGTTGTTTTGTTTTGTTTTGTTTTGTTTTGTTTTGGCTACTGTAGTTGTGCAGAAGGACTGGTCTCTTTCTTCTGTGTGCTGGGCTCTAGGCTGAACACTACAGTTCTGTAACTGTATGGTAGTATTAAACTGAATCTTCTTTGGCTTTTTAAGGTGGTGTCTAGTTTTTGAGGCTTTAACTCTGGAATTCAGCATGACCCTACAGCAGTTCAAGAACAGTTCTGTTGGACACATCGTAACAATAACCCCGACTTAGACACAGACACCATCGAGACACCATCTTTCCCCAATCCTTCACCAGATTACAGGGCAAAGCTCTGCTAAATTACTCTCACCCACTGCTTAATGAAAGCAATCCCATCTTGAAGTGCTCTTGTCAGCATGCTACCAAGCACTGACCTCTTGCCAAGTTATGGGCATGATTCATATACTCAATTGTTCCCAACAGCCAAAACTAATCTCAGAGGTTTCCGGGGCAGACAAAGAGAAATTCATTCAACAAACACTCTAAAGGCAACTTGGAAAAGGCCTACTGAAATATATTTTCTAGTTCAAAAAAAAAAAAAAGATTTCAATGAAAGAAAATTTATGTGTTCACTACGCTCTCATAAGTCAATTTTCAACATAGACAGCTACTCTATTTTTTTTTTTAAGTCTTCCTGTGTTTGCCCAGTGGATGAATATGCTACCACAGTGATTATTTTGCTGAATTAATTCTTTAAAAGACAGAGGGAGCTTGGCATTACTTGTCAGTCTTGACAGTGATTGATGACATGTAGAGAGAGGGACTCTGTTCATTAGCGTAGCCCCTGTACAGCTGTCTCTCTCACTGTGCTGTCTGCCAGAATTGACTGAATTAAAAGCAGTGGAATTATGTAGCATTACAGGGTTGAAGGGTCGACCAGAGTCATCTTAACCCTGAAGTAATGAAAAACTAAGACTGGCGCGAGAGCCAAGTTTGTGCTACTGATTTGATAAAACAGAGCCAAGTTGACAGAAGGAACTTTTGTGTTATCGAAGAGAGAGAGAGAGAGAGAGAGAGAGAGAGAGAGAGAGAGAAGAATTACTAGGGGGCAATGTAAATTCAATGCCCAAACACAGTGCATTTGAAATGCTGATTTCTGTTCTTGGAAACCAAATGAGTAGTGTAATAAAAGAAAAATACACAACTCACAATGGTGAATTATTATAGAGTTTTACCTCCTTAAAATACCCATCATTGCACTGGAGGGAAAAAAAAAAAAGAAAGCATAAATGTCAACAGCTGGTTTCATGCGTGACACATTCTCCACAGGACACTCACGCATCCAAGTGCCATTAATCCCTATGGAAGGCCTGAATCACTGGGACACCTGTGAATAACTGAATAATATGCGGGAATTAATTTGTGGTTATTACATCTATAAAACTTTCGGGAATATACCTGCCGCTCACACGTTTCGAAACCGCCTGTTCCCTTGAGGTAATCGCTCCCCTGATTCTTGCTATTAAAGCCAAAGCAGCGTGCTTTACGGTCTCAACCTAAAATCGATTCTGCAGGCTGCCAGCATCGTCAATTAACAGCCGCGTTCCACTTTCCTTTTTTTTTTTCTTCTTCTTCTCTCTCTTATTCCGCCTCTCTCTTTCTCGATCTTCCCTTTTTTTTTTTTTTTTTTTAAATGAATGGCGCAATGCACCAGGATACACTGTAAATTATCCTCCTCCACCTGATCTTTCCTCCTCTCTTGCATCCTACCCTCTCCTGTAATGTTTACCAGTACTGTCAGGTCTTTGGAGACTCGTACTGAGGAAGGAAATACAGCTAGTTGGTCTCCTCCTGCCCCAGGCTGGCATTAACCTTATGGAGCTAAAAGTAATAGGTCTGTCCACACTGCTTCCCACACAGATACGTACTTTAATGCCCGGTAACAACACACTTATTTATCTACTCTCTTCATAAGTATATACAAATTCTCAGGCTATTTCAATTTCTCTTTTCGTTTTTTTTTTTCTTTTTCTTTTTTGTTCTGCTCACTCTTTTTCTGCCCTTAATTCTCCCCTTTCAGTCAGTGTCCCTCTCAGTGTTAAAAAGTGTCAAGCACGAACTGAACACGAAAAAATTTGGACTGTTCAGAACCTGTTGTGGCAGGCTAAATCAGAGAGACAGCGTCAGGTTTAGGAAGAACTGGTGGAAAGCTATGACCTGTGAGGTGACCACTCATCCAAGGTTGCATTTGATGCCTCAGGAAAGGTCAGACAAAGGGCTAGGATGTCACTGACCCAGTGTGTATTTAACATATGTTTTAAACATGTAAATATTCATGCAATACAACCAGACGCTTCAGTAGCTACACATCTATAGTTTTAAGTGACTTTGCTCACGCTGAGAAAAAAAAGAAAAGTAGGCTAATACAAAACAAGCTGAGTGATCATGCTGATCATGATAAAGGTCTGATTGCGTCAATATGCGAAGAATAAAATAAATATTTTCACATTAACACACTTGCTCCTCCAGACTAGATGCTGAGTATTACACTCGTCTGTCACAACAAATGTAATGTAAACTGATAACGAGCATTAGAGTCACTTTTTCTGGTACTCACTAAGCATTTCCCTTATAGGCTGATACTGATACTGAACACGTACCAGTAGTCATTGTCACCCAGCTTTACACCAAAAACTGCTGCATAATCACACATACATCTTTATTACAACTTCCACACCCTGCATGATGTACGATTAAGAAGAGAAAAACGGCAGTCATATAAGTGCTCAAAAATAGAGGTATGATCAATGGACTGCTTATGTACAGCAACAGATAATTCCGTAAAAATCAAATTACGCCAGTGTTTAATTTTTTCAAATGTTAGCAAGTCTGAAAGAAATTCACAGCAGCTCTTGTTTGCCTTGCAGTCTTGCACCATCTTCATTAATTGATTAACAAATAGGAGGAATGCTCCTCATTTTAACAGCCTTAGCCAAACCACAGATGTGATCTGGAGCGTGCACCAGGGCTTTGAAGCCCCTGTTGTCTGTCGGTGGCAAAACCCCGAAAAACCGTTAGAATATTTTGGCAAGTCCGTCTCTACAAACTTACGTAAGTACCCAGAAACGGTCAAACTACTTTCATTTGTGGCCATGGCGTCATTTGAATCTTGTTTATTTTCTTATGTTGGAGGCAAACACCCTCCAAATTGAGCAGAATTAACAGTTCGTTTAAATACATGAATCTGTGCAGTCTAGCTGACAAATGCTGAAGTCACTATCTAATGACAAGGTAGAGTTAAATACCTCTACCAAAAACATCGACTACATAGATCTAACATGAGGTAGTGTTAAGTTCACGGTCGGAAAGAGAAAATAACAGGTATACTCTGTCAAATATCACACAATATTTGCCAGTTAACGAATGACGAATCTCTGCAGCGCTGAGCAGTCAGCGAGCTGCAAACGCCATCAACCTCACTCCACACCTTTTGTCTCACGACTTTACTGCCTAACGGCAGGGCCGTTCAGGAATGAAACAGTTAGTTCTGTCTAACTGACAAACCTAACCAGGCCTGGTTAGTCCCTAGATAAACATATCACAAACGTCTGAAATCAGGAGTAGGTATACCACTGGTCTAATGTATTATTGCTGGTGAATATGTATGTTGCATATACCAAAAAAAAAGCATTTAAAAGAAGTGCGTTGTAAGCATTTGTCAAGCAGTTGCTAAGCAATATTCTTAAAATTTCCCAGCACGCATCTTCAGTGACATTCTCATAAAAGCTGAAGCCCAGGGGAGCTGTGTCACCTCTTGTCATTTAGAGACCACTGCAGTGGAATATGACTATGACTCAGCAAGGTCAAAGTCGATGACTGAGCATAATCAGCAATAGTGCTTTTCAACAGATCGACTCGCCCGTGAAGAGATGAGGTTATGATAAGCTTTGCTCTCATAACTGCTCAAAGGTTTGTGGTTATTGAGACCTTAAGTATCTATTATGGCTTTTAAATATGAATAAATAGCTGACTTACTGTGGTAATAGAATTAAATAGAGGCTCTTAATACGCGTACTTCTACTGCTGATAGTCTGTAGGGCCCTAGGAAGACTATGAGCCAATTGCATTTGAAGGTGAAGTGAAGTGATATTTCTGATTACATATTAAATCTTCTTTTTTTTTTCCCCAAGAAGGAATTGAATGAAGCACTAATCTCATCAGGTTAAACAGGGCATGCTTAGAGCAAACTGGCATAACACTGAGTTGTTAGTGTGGGTTGGTCACTCAGTCTCATGTTTACTCATTAGTAGGTAAGAATGAGATGTCAAATTTACAGACGTGGCTTTGGCGGGAACACAGCAGCTGGCACGATGATCCATTTGAATCTGCTGTCACGTTACCTTCCCTCATATCAATACATACAATGACTCTCTCTCCCTCCCTCTCTCTCCCTCTCTCTCTCTCTCTCTCTCTCTCTCTCTCTCACACACACACACACACACAAGCACACACCTCCCCATGCCCTCCTCCTGTGTCTGTAATGGTAATCAGGCTGTGCTGGCCTCCCACCTGCTCTAGGTCTGTTTAATTTCTCTCTGCTCTGATGCTTGTGCCAGACAGATTCAGGGGTCCATCTGCGCTCCTGCAGGTCCTCAAGGGCAGGTACAGACACTATGGCACTGCTGCAAGTGACTAACTAAAACACCATGTCAATCACCCGCTTTAATGTTTTCCCCTGTTATTTTTCTTTTCACTTTTAGAGCGCTGTCCATGGAGCAATAAAGTACTCTGAGTTTTAGTTGTAGTCATTTTACAATGTATAAGTGAATGCACTGTAGGGTTATTTACCAAAACCATATGCCCTTGACAGTCTACTGTAAACACTGAGGGGGCTTTCTTTGTATTAATAAACAGTCAAAACAAAGACCACAAGGCAACAAGATGCTGGTCTGACTGTATTCACAGGTGCATTGGGAACAAGTTAAAACATAAGTACACACTTGTATAATAAATTCCCCTCGTTCTTTCTCTCTCTAAATCTTTACACTTAAGTCCCCCTGAATTGTTACTCTTCTTCATGCTCCAGTGTCTCCGTATAGCCTGATCCTTTACAAAAAAATCACAAAAGTACAGCCCAAAACCTATAGCCACCTCCCAACATTCTGAGCAGAGTCCTTTCTGAGCCTGTAGCCATGACAACACTTTCACTACATCTGTGTTGTTAATGAAAACAGAGAGGATGGGGGAGCGAGTTTGGAATAATGAGAATCTTTTAATTTACCCCAACATGTTCACACTTAACAGGAACTGTAGGGCTTTAGTTGTTTTCCTGTCCCCTATCATTGTCATATTTGTTCTAAAATGCACTATATCAATACATACGATACCATAACGACTATTTAAATAAAATCAAGGTTAATGGCGCATAAGCTGTTTTCAGCAGTTATGAAGGATGAGTACTGTTAGCTACTGTTGTCCTGCTGTGATTGTCACATTATGCAGTGAGTGAGTCATGTTAAACAAAACAGAAATCATGCCCATGTTTTCAAAGAAGACTATTCTGAAGGGGGAATAAAAAAGGTATAAATAGCTATAAAGAAATGAGTCTATACGAATCCATCTGTGGATGAGTGACTATTTTCAATTAAAGATATGAATCAGCACTGAAATTCAGTTTCCAACAAAGGCCAATGTGTGGGTATTAGAAGTGAGTTACGACAATGCTCCTTGACAAAGACAAAAGTATAGATCTGACCGTCTCCCGTAGCAACTTTTAGAATGAGCATAGAGTGCAAGGCACAATTATCCTGGAACATGGAGTTTATTGCACAAAAAAGGCACGAACTGTCCATGTTTTCATCTTTAAAAAAAGACTACTCAAATTTGACTCACAGCTCGTCTTCCCTTGGTGATGGAAGTTTTGTTAAGGTTGAAGTTGGGGTTGAGTTTGTTCTGAATATCAAAGCAGCTACTTAGTTGAATTCTTGAACATTTTCTAGAACATCTATGTCTGGACATCTATCTGAAAACACTACGCTTTCCATCTGTTTGTCATTTGTCAACGTACATATATGAGTACATGTAGCCTATGCATCACGTGATGTTTCCTTCAGAGGCCCATTTTTTGGATGGTGGTAAACCTGCCAGGTTTCCCCATCTTGGCTCTGTCTCTCATATGTCTTTTGCAGTGTTGAAAAGCCAACAGTGCCTAGTTCGTGTGTGTGTGTGAGTGTGTGCGTATGTGTACCAGGCTTGGCATTGCACATAGTACTCAGTTATCTCTAGTTGTGCAACCTACCGCCTTGCTACATGGTACTGGGCAGCCAAACTCCACCATCGAGCTTGACAGCATCTGATGACAGGGCCCACCTGCCACGGAAACGGATGACCAATCTGCCTGTCCAGCTCATGCCAAATGTCTCTGTCCAAAATGTTCACAGAGGCCTTCAAAGACAAGTACCCACAGGGATGTACACACAGCAGAAACAAAAAAACCTGGCCAATAGTGTTTACCACCTACCAACTTATTGTGCAGCTCAGCCATTTATGTGGCGCTAATGGAAATTCCTACAAGACAATGAATCTTTGCATCAAGCAAAAAAAAAAGAACAAAACATACTGTCAGAGAGAGAAGGTTAATTACAGGTATAGAAGGCAAAAATATATTTTGTTGAAGCTACTGCGGATGTGACATACCTTCACCTAAGACCTGTTAAAATGACTTGGCCATTGAGTTTAACTCTAGGAATAGATGTGGACATTTTCAAGATACCACTGAGACTCGTAATATAAACATCCTCAAAATGATTACAAAGTGAGGGGTGTTTGAACAGGTTCCTATGCTCTGGGACATATTCTAAAACTTTCCGTAGACACTACATTTCAGGGATCTCACAAATTAGACAGGAGGTAAATGAATATCTTTTATCTTTTGTTTCTCTGTATATTACAGCAATAAAAAAAATAGTGAATAGTTTCTCAGGTGAAGGGAATATTAGTTAATTATGCCCTCTGCTGATTGATCATTTTGATTAATCTGCATTAATTGAACACTTGTATTATTATCACTATTTCTATGACAGATACTTTAAAATGGGCAAACTATGCTGACAGCAAGTTAAATTTTGAAATAATTAAGATCTACATGAAGTTATGAGTTTGTTAAGCGTAATTGTGACTCAAGAGAAATAAGCAGACATGGATAAAATAAAATAAAGCTTGACAATAATTATTATAGACAATATATACATAGTAACGACAAGCAAATGAGTAATATAGGAATCATATAAATAGTAGCAGTATAGTTGACACAAGCTAGTCCAATGGATTGCTATCAAAGGCAGAATGGTAGAATGAGCTTAGGACAGGACAGGAAGATTTCAGGCTGAAGCAAGTCCAAACTGACTTCTGGATTTATTCTTATTACAGAAAGCTGTCAGAGGAGCTAAACTGGAAGCTGCAAAACATCAGTTACTATGGAGTGAAGACAGGTTTAGTTGTAGCTTAGCTACTTGCTAACCCTGAGATGGTCTTGGAAGTTCTCTGGCAAGGAGGTCAATGAAGAGCATGCATGCAGGTAATGGGGACCTAGGTTTTTATGTAGGCTGAAGTTATAGAAAGTTCTACTTCTGTGGTTGAAGTAACTTTATTATAGCTGTATCTGAGGTCAATGAGGGATCAAACACAATTGAGAGGTTGGCTCAGAGTGCAGTCCTATGCAATTACTCCTATGACTGGCAGCATTTAAGTTCAACAACATACCAAGTCATCTGTTCTTTAGTTGTCTGAAGGATCAGACACAATTACAGATCCAGAGAGCTGGAGAGTTATTCCAAGCATAGTTGTTAACAAGAGAGGCATCATCTCTAATGACTGCAAACTCCACAACAACAAAATATGTTTCTGCTCTTGTCCATGAATCACATAATAGGAGTGTTTCAAAAGGCTAAGTTACCGTTTTGGCATTGGCGGTTAATGTTGGAGTATCTGAGCAGGTGACATCTCTTTCACATTATTATGCCATTACATTTATGACACAGTGGAACAGAAAGTTTCCATGGAAGTTCATTACAGCAGGATTCACTATATTTAATCACATGTACAGAGCCCATTTCATGATCCCCAGAATGAATTAAACTTTTGGACGACAGCTCATGTTCCTTCTTATTACTGTCTTTCTGAAAACACACGCGAAAACTCAGTCAAACACAGCATGCAAACAGGAGGTTTTTACAGTTCATTTTACAGTTCCATGTTCACCGTGGAGAGCAGTTAGAGAGTAGAGTTACCTCTGCCTGTCCTGCTCATGTCTTTGAACGTGACAGGTTCCAGATCAGGCATCAGTGCTTTGCTGATGCTAATATCTTTCTCTACTCCTTTGTTTAGGAAGGTGTGAGAGACAGTACACAGTGTAGCAGTCACCATTAAGACTAGCCTGACTTAATGGTGCAACTGGGATTTCTGACAGTGTCTGAGATGCACACCAATCCACTTGTGATTTGGACAATCTAGTAATGAGTGTCTGTTCCTTACACAGGCAAATGTTGCTCAGTTCATCTAGTTTGTGTTCATAAGAAAATAAAAGTCAAAAGTCAAGCCCTCAAGCACAGAGGTCATCTTACATCATAGCAGAGCAAAATTCTGATCTCCACTATTAAACCATGGTGGTCGGTATGATATGCTGTTACATGCAAGCTTACAAAAGGAGGAAAAAAAGACTTTGAGGAAAAGAAAAACAACAATCTTGGAGATCTTGTTGTAACTTGAAAATAGAACAAAACATGATATGATGTCTGATGGCCCCCAATTCTCTGAAGACACGTCTCAGTGGAGAATATTCCTGGTCACTTCTTAACTTCTGTAATATCTGTGTATTTCCCAGTAACTGTATTGGAAAATACTGTATAAGTTCCATGTGCATAATTATTCTTGTTGTATGCCCCCGGATCATGGAAATGACAAACTGTCCTCTACATATGAAGTAAAACTATAAATGTATAATAGTAGTAATCTGCATTTACAGTGTGTTTACAATACGGTAAATGCAGGCGTTTTGTGGTAAACACAAACTAATTAGGGACACAAAACATAAAGGAATTTACATACTTGTCAGTTCTACTGACAAGAATACCACAGTTCTAATTTTCACAGCCCACCTTTGAATTCACTCCTTCACAAATAGTGGTTCGCTGTACCCAGCTATTAGCTGCATCGAGGTTTGATATGAGAGACAAAAAGAAAAAAATATCTTAAACCATAGAGAGTGAGCAAAGTGAATGGAGAGAAAAAGAGTGAGAAGGAAAGCGAAATACCAATTCATCATACAGTCAGTGGCACATTCCCACACAATAACGCCTCCCTTATAAATAATCGCTGTGGTGTCAAATTCCAGTCACGGTAGCAGCGCTCCAATCATTTCCAACAGCACAGTGCTTATCAACGTGTGCACACACAGACACACACACACATACACACTCTATTCTTTCAGCTCACTCAAGGCTGGTGCCATAGCTGTACGCTTTTAATATCTTCCAATCACTGGAATTATTCACGCTGCAACACTCACAAAGCTACTGGCCAATCATCTAAATACCCAAAAATTACACCCTGAAACATCTGTGATCTAATATGCATTCCAAAAAAAATATAAAAAAGAATGTGTGCCTCTTTATCAGGCCCTAATGTCATGTCCCGCGCAAATAATGAAGAGCTTAATCAAGGCTTTCAGTTTTTCTTCATTCAAGGATTCTGAAAAGTAGCTTGTGAATTAATCTGCAGCAGTTTTCTTACAGACTCTAAACCACAGAATCCTAAATGTTATCTGTTTCCCACATATAATTACAGATTTGCTAAATTAGCACCCACAGAAAAAGTAAGCTTTGTGTAAAATCTTGTACCATTGCTGTCAAAATGCTAGGACCAAGACTCTAAATTAGAGTGCGTAATGCCTGCTCTCTGAATCAGCTTGACACATCTTTGCCCTGTAAAGTGGCCGTTAATTGCAGTGGAGTATGGGTAATGTCATTGATTAGCAGGCACAGGGACACAGGGACCATCTGCTGTTGAGTGCAGAGGCTGTCGGCATCAGCTGGAGTAGGGCAGTCCAGAGGGGCATGACAGCAGCGACAAACTAGCGCTAAAGGGCACCACGACAACCAGAGCACAGGCACAAATGCTGATATACAAAGGTGACTCTTACAAATAGATGACCCTTTATGACACAGGCTGCTCGTTCAAAGGCAGTCTACCGAATGAATGACCGCTTACTGCGACTAACACCTCAAAGAGTAATTTACTTTGGCCAAATAGGAATACATGAAGAGAAAACAAGACAGTGACAACGTTTTTGCGCAATGGTGTATTTCATTTTTAAAATAACAGCACTGCAATACTCGGACGTCAGTGCTTTCTTTGGCAAGCGTACAGAAGTCATATAGCCTATGGTACACAAACAGAAAACAGAGACGGCACGTCAAATTCCTCATGACACTTCTATTGTGCACATGCACTCTAAACAGCATAATGACTGTGTACACATGGAGAATCCGGGTTATTGCGTGGTGGGGGGGGGGGGGGGGGGGGGCATTGTTTTTAACATTGACAAGGACACTGAAGACTGCAAATACTACAAGCACATCACGTGGTCTACATTTAGATCTCATATATGTTAAAAACTGCTCTGAAAACAAACATTACTAATTCTTGTCCACTTAAATTCTTGACATAGGTTGGAATGTACGTATTTCTGTAGATGTTATTTGTCATGAACTGGCATTTGCTTTGTTCCTATCAGGTTTTTAGGCAGTTTTACACTCAGGGTTGTCCGTGTTTGCTGGGTAACTTGACCTCCATCTGGCTCACATCCGTTCCTGCCCATTGTTCAGACACAATCGTTCCCGATCTGCTTTAAGGAGGGAGCATGGTACAAAACAGCCCTCCGTCACTTCTGAAAGAGGCTGAGGAATGCTGTGATCTAACTGGAGAAAGAAAGGCCTTGTGTGGCGAGAATGGAAATAGACAAGCCGTACCCTACTGGCTGGGCTCAACTGTGAAAAGATTTTTCATTCATACCCTCCCGCTGCATGTCTGGACACAACACAGAGAGGCTTTAATTCTTATTTATTTCACTTAGCTTGCTGATCAAGAACAATATGTAACATGACTATTCTGAAAAAGTAGTGGGTAGTTGGGAGAGAAAGTCATTATAATTTTGGATAGCAATGAGTATTACAGCCTTAAGGCCTTTCTAGAAAAAAAAAGTCATAGTTTTGTCAATTTGCATGACATCCATGAAAGAGAAATTATCATATAGTCACTGGTAACAAGCTTTGGCCCAGAACTGAAAAGCGCACTTGTGTACACACACACTCACGCAGTTGTTATCACCTGGCTGTTATAGGAGCACAGTTCTGTGGGTATCCTGTCTTTGTACAGTTTTCAAGTTCCTACATTTAGATTGTTGCCATCAAATGCAGCATAATGCTTAAGCACTGGTGTGATTACACTCTGGACAAGAGGCTAATTAGCATCTTAAGAGTCCCTTACTATAATAGAGCCAACTCAATAGATCATTACATTAGAGAACATATCATTGACCTTTTCATTAAGTAGGGTGTAAATGTAGTGTGGTATAATGACATGAGAGTATTTCGGGTCTGAGGTAACATAGCACTTTGTCTATTATTGAAAATACTTAAAAGGTAAGCTCTGAGAAAGCAAAATGGGTCCGAGTGCTATTGACTACTTCCATTCAGTTGCAGTTTGGCTTTTCTTTCAGATCGTTTCCTGGTGTTTTTTCTTTGTTCCATGATAACTTGTCTTTTCTTCTTGTCTTCTCTTTCCCTCTCCCTCTTGCTCTTGCCTGGGTCTCTACACTGTACAGCGTTCTGCTCATCTTATCTCAGTTTCTCTTCTCTTCTCTTCTCTTCTCTTCTCTTCTCTTCTCTTCTCTTCTCTTCTCTTCTCTTCTCCATTTTGGTCTCTTCCTCTCTTGTCTTTTTATCTTCTTTTTCATTACTCTGTTTACCCCTATCAGTTCCATCAATTCTCCTTTCTTCCTTTCTCTCTTGTCTCCTCTCCCCTCCTCTTTCTCCATCCTTTCCTATCTGTCACATAAATCATTGTGAATTTGCTGTATAAATCTGTCCAGAATATGAGGGGAAAATACAACTACTCAGTCACTCTGTATAGCTCATGTTTGAGTTTGAGTTTGAACATATAATATGTGTACCACTCAATATACAAAGTGCCTCTCCCAGCTGACAAAGCATAGATATTATATGCAACCACAGGGGAGTAGAGCAGATGAAAGAGACCTGTATGAGTTGATGGGCAATTTAGCTGTCAATGGAGGATAATGGCCAGAGCATTAGCAGTGCTGCTGCGCTACCTGGGCAAAGCGTTCAGGGTCAGCGTTGCCGTTAATGTCAGATAATGCGTGAAGATCGCCCTGGCAACCGGCGCTGATGCCTAGATAGAGTCGGGGAGGGATGGAGTTCTGCCAGGAGCAGAATTAACCGTGACATGGTCAGAGCAGAACTCTAATGTTCAAAGACAACAGTATACTTCAGCTGAGTCAAACGATAAAGGCCTTTCCGTGAATAGAGATGGGATGTAAAAGTGGCATGACTACACCGGTCTGCATGTGTGGCTAAACACTGAATAGCAGCTGGTCAGAATGACAACGAAGGAAGCAGTTGATTTTCAAAAGCTTTTAACAAGTGCTACACACCAGCTTTTTTACATATTCAAAACCATAAGCAAGACACGGCATGTAGTGAATGTGTTTACCACGCGCCAGTTATAATATATGCTGATTGCTTAGCATATCATGCTCTGTAACAGTGAATGCATTAAGGGTAACTTCAGCAGCTCCAAATTTTTTTAGCAATGCTATTCACTGGCTGAGAAATACAGGCAACAATTCAAGCAGCCCTTGCAAAGCAAGCTGATTTGAAAGGACAAAATTATTCATTAGACTAATTAAAGAGGTGAGAGTGTGGCGTAGCAAAACCCTTGAAAGCAGGTCTGACTTAAAAACTTCATTCAAGAATGGAAGGGTAAGAGGCCGATACGGTGCGTTTACTGCCAGGTACAGAAAAGAGTTTGAGTGCCTTTTCTGTGTTTATGGCTTTGTTGGAGCCTCCTCAGGACTCCTGCACTGTAAAAGGCTATCAGCATTTCCAGCACATTGCGAAACCCCGCGGGGGCCTTGCATGTCAAAATCATATTAGAGCGCAGTATAATCTAAATGAAATTGCGTGTTGGTGTCTATAGCTCCCTGCACCACTGCACTCCGATATCAAAGATGAAGAGTAGGTTGCTGGCATAACTAGAAAGAGCCAAGTGAGAAGAAAAAACAGCCCAAACGAAAGAGATGAGTGAAAATCCCCGAAAGTAATTATGGTTCTTGTTATGTGTCCAATCACAGCTCTCCAAACCTGTCAACAGCCAATCATGGTTTGCAATTTCTTCACCATAGGCGATACAGTGTTTGACATCACAAATAGTTACACAGTGGGTACAACACATTGAGTTTCTTTTGAAATGAGATTCAGAATTCAGAATTCTGTTTATAGTTGTGATCATGTAATGAGAGAAACTGGCAAATCATGCGAAAAATGTTTATTTGTGGAAACTAAACAGCATTGAACATTATTCAAACCGGTCTTGGAGAGAGCACCAATTACAGCAGTAAAAAAAAGAAAAAGAAAAAAAAGAACATTAAAATGCCTTATGACAAACATTACTTTTACCCTGAGAATGTACCTTTTTTTTCTCAATACCAAAAATCTCTATATCTGTACTTCTTTCTCAACTCTCATAATCTGTTATGCTGAAGATTTCATTATACAAACACAGGACTGCTCTAATGAAGTAACCAACGTGCTTTGCAAAGGCAGCTCTTTGTATGACGGAACAGAATATCGGTGTTCACTAAGGCCTATTAATATGCAAGGCCGGTATCCTAATTAACTCCAAGACACCGTTCCCCTCCGTCTCTAAACGATGTAAGAAGCCTGCTGCTGGGACTTTGATCCTGCTGATAGCACTTCTGTGAAAGACAAATAAGTTTTCGCCTTTTTTTTTTAAAAATTTTTACCCCCTTATTTATCCTATGGACCAGTCACATATTTCATTACTAATGATTAGCCCACAGGGTTGGTGCACTTTGTTTATCCTGATTAGTCGTATAATTACATTTGATAAGATGATCAAGAAAAAAAAATTAAATAATGCTGTTGATTAGCCAGAGGACCGACTGCTTAAAGCCTGATTTTAACAAGGCGACCGTCTACTTTATATTAATGTGCTGAGGAATAAGGTGTGTATGCATCAATCACATATTCATGTATTCAGGGACAGATTTACATGTGCTCAAACAGACTGACAATCTATAATATTCGCTAGAGAAAAAAAAAAAAAAAAAGATTTTCAGGCCAGTCGTCTTAACTGAAATATAATAAGACATATAAAGCACAGGGAGATTAAGCTCTAGATATTAGATTATTAAAGTATGAAACCATAAGGCATCAAAAGGTTGTATTCTTCAAAAGGCAATGAATAATTGTATTGTATCTTTTAATATGCTGAACAAGCCATACATTAAAATAACTGACCAAGCACTATTGTAGTTTAGTGAGCAGTTACGTGTGGGGGAAAAAGGATGGATGATTAGTGATGAGAGAGAGAGAGAGAGAGAGAGAGAGAGATGGAGAAAAAGAGAAAAGTTTTACAATAGCAACAAGAGTGCTACATCCTATCAGCTCCCAAATGTAAGAAGCTATCAGAGTCAAAGTACAAATCATTTCCGGGACGTCTCTGGGGAAAGAAATAGAGAATGAGAGGTGGTTTTTTTTTCTGTTTCCTTTTGTAGCTGCAGGGGCTCATTTTCACAGTTTGATGTTTGAAGAGAGACAAATCTCATCTAAGTCAGCGAGCTTCCAGGTGCTCCACGCTAGAACAACATTCTTATCTTTCTGTCAAACAGCAATCTCTTCAGATAATGACGAGCTTTTCAACGAAAACAAAAGTAACATAGGAGAAAGCAGAGCAAACGTTAAAGCATGAACAGCTGCTACGTTCGCGTATACCGCGCGGTCATGAATTGATGGCTCGCTCCAGCTCACGTCCATACACGTTCACTTGAATCCTCACAGGCAGTTCCAATCTACAGAGATTACAGTAGTTTGTATTCAGAGAGCAACTGGATGTGCTGAGTCAGAGTGGTTTGAGGGGGTCAGTGCTCCTCATTAAACCCTGTGATCAGTTTACAGAAGAATAGGCAGAGGGAAGTAATGCGCCATTCATTCACACCATAACCTCACTGCAATGCTATTGTAACTCAATGACTCCAGCAACTTTTCCTATCAGCGTATGGTCTAACTGTATCGCCACCATTATTCAGCAGTACTCGCTATGCTTACAAGGTGGAAATGGGTTTTTTTGGGGTTTTTTTTTTTTTTTTTTGAGGAGAGACGAGAAGTACTTCTCATCTGATAAAGTATGGGGTGAATTGTGTGTGTGTGTGTATGTGTGTGTGTGTGTGTGTGTTATTGTGCTGATCTTACAGCATCACACTCAGCTCCCTATGGTCCCAGAACAAGCTGGGCTGCGGAGTGAACCCACGCCCCTGACACACACTTCCCCCAGTGCTTTACTCAGGTAATAAATTACTGCCTCATCCTTTTGTTCCACCGAGCCCTGCACCACACTGGGACACTGGGAGGCGAGAGAGAGAGAGAGTGTTTGAGTGTGTGTGTGTGTGTGTGCGCGCGCGCGTGCATGTGTGTGTCTATGTCTGTGTCTGTGAGTGAGTGAGTGTGTGAATGCACACATGTGTTTTTGTATGAGAGAGAAAGGGTGTGCATCTCTTTGTGTGTGAGTGGGTGTGTGTGTGAGAGAGAGTGCGTATATGTGAACGAGAAGAAAGAGAGAGAGAGAGGAACAGATAAGAGAGAAACAAAAAGGAAACATACTGTGGATGCATGTGAGTTGTCAATTTTTTAAATGACACTTTTTTTCCTGATGTTGCAGAAATCATTTTTATTAGCTTACAGTGTCAAAAAAGCTGTTTTGGAATGTCATTAGTCATCACAAGTTTTCATACATGATTGTATGTCACAGTAAGGTTAAAAACAAACCGAAGACAGGAGGCTATGCACTTTTTCCAGATCTGCGTGTGTGTGTGTGTGTTTTTTTTTTTCTTTAAATCAGTAGTAAGCTCCACTGTATAGAGCTTCCCAGCCCCGGAGCTGCTGAGAAATGTGAGAACGTCTCTTCATTTGACAGATTCGCTGATGGGAATGCGTGACGTTGCTTCAACAAACACACACACATGCAACATACATGCACAGCAACGCAACTAACTCTTGAAAAAATCCCGACCCGCAGTACAGGGTCACCGCGTCCGGTTGTGTCCCTGTCAGAGTAAGCGTACAGAATAACTCAGACTTTGTCAGACATTTAAGACAAAATGAATTCAATGTAAATAGCTTTTAAAGCTATCAAGATTAAAGAAACCTTTTTTTTTTCTTTTCGTTTCCGTGTAATGTTGAAACATCATTAGCAGGGAAAGAAACCCTCTTGATGGTCTGTCGAACAAACTCAGTTTGTTTAGTCAGTTCATTGCCTCGCAAATAGAGACAACTGACCAAAAGAGCCAATGACCGCTGTGGTGAACCTAAACTAAATGCAGAACAAAACTAAAAAATTCCAGCTATTATCAGTAGCTACAACATACTCAGAGTTCTTAAGTAAACAATGTTACAAAACAGGAGGAGAAAAAAATGCGAATAGATGGGGATACAACAGAGAAATCAATAATTTTTGCATTTGAAAAGCCAGTGTGGATTTTACACTGGATAGACTCTGACACAAACTATAAATGGCAAAAGATGACCTCTAAACATGGAGAGTTTAGTTTACTAAGACAACAAAAGCAGCTGTTCCACGTGAACTGCTCAGACTGGGACATAAGGGAACCTTTGGAAACAGCTACACATGGGTCACCATTCAGCATGTCCTGCTGTCACACGGACTAAGACTGCCACAAACGCTCAAAGTCTGTCTTACTGCTGAGGAGGGAAGTGTTGGTGACACACATACTCAAATGACAAATACTAACACATGCTCTCTTTAGATGGATGGATACAGAGACACAGTGAACAGCTTATTCTGTGTATATCAGAAAAAAGCCAAGGAAACATCAGAACGGGTCTCCTGTTTCTTCTCTCTCTCTCTCTCTCTCTCTCTCTCCTTTCCTGGTTCTCCTGGCCCATTGCAGGGTTCAGGGGTTAATTATTGAACATAGAGTGAACCAGCTGAGAGAGGCAGAGAGGCATGGAAGAGGGGGAGCGTAGGAGGGGGGGGGGGCCAGACAGGGGTTGTAGAGGGGGAACAGTGAGTTGACATCCAGCAGAACACTCATTCATGCACCCCTAATCCTGCCCCATTCATCCCAGTCACACAATCTGTTTTAAAAACACGGAAAACGCATGAGTTCTCATTCACCCCCCCCAACACACACACACACACACACACACACACACACACACACACACACACACAACCAGTTCAGTACTCTCTTTCTCTCTAACACACACACACTCACACACATACTCTTTCTATCTCTCTATCTCTCTCTCTCTTTCTTTCTCTCCCTCTCTCTCTCTGTGAAAACACAAACCGGCAGCATGACAGAAGTGTTTTCTTACCATGGTGGTTGTGCTGGTGGTTCTCCAGAACAGCCGGCTCTCCTGCCCCGAGTTCAGCTAGTCTGCGGCTGGTGGCAGTCAGCTCTGAGCGCAGGTTAGTTACCTCCTGACTGGCTGACTGGATGGCCCCGTCGATCCGCTGAGCCAACTGTTTGTTGTCCTCCATCATTTTAAGGATCTTAGCCTGAGAAAAGAATCCAAACAAGGTGTCATGGTCTCAGTGGGAAGAAAAAGAAAAGAAAAGCGATACTGTCTCTCCTCTCTTTTCTTGCTCCTCAGTAGTGATGTTTCTCCAGATCTGAACTGAAAAAAAAAAAAAAAAAAAAAATCAAAAAGCAGAAGTGAAAATCCTGAACAGTTTCTTAACAGATCCTTCAGAGAGAATGGAAACGTATTAAAGAGCCTCTTAGCCACAGGCAATGGCATGGAAGGATGTGCATGCGTATGTGAGAGAGTGTGTGTGTGTGTGTGTGCGTGTTTGTGTTTTGAGTGTGTGAGAGTTCAGGAAAAGAATGAGAAAGCGAGCGCTCTCCCTCTGTGCTTTTGAGCTCTCAGCTGCCGCGCACTGGCTGAAAGGACACCGAGCATGTAGAAGCGACGAGTGCCTTTTTTAAATGGACTGCACCATCTGCAGGGGAAGAGGCGGGGGGGGGCAGAGAGAGAGAAGCTGGTTGAGGAATGCGCCATTCTCAGTCAGCTCGTCTGAGCGTAACACAGTTTCACACTTTTCAGTAGTCCTGTAACTAAGCGTCTGCTAAGTTGAAATGTTTTGTTCTACCTCAGCAGAGTTTGGAAATGATGTAAGAACCCCCAGTGAACTGTGTGAACTCTCTCTCTCTCTCTCTCTCTCTCTCTCTCTCTCTGCTTTTCTCTCTTTCTCTCTCTCTCATTCTTCCCTCATTACTAATTCAGGGCATTGTCCCAAACAACTCTGCCCTGCTAGAGGAGACAGTAGGGGTGGGGTCTACTGTTTCAAGAACTGTAGGAGGGAGAAAAAATGTAAACCAGCTGAGGAGAGTAGATAGAATACAACACCCACATTTCTGTGATGCCCAAACTGTGGAAACCTTTTATCCTATGATAAAACCTATTATCCTAAGATAATATGTGCTTAGGTACAACTGTGTGTGTGTGTGTGTGTGTGTGTGAGTGAGTGAGAAAGAGAGAGAGAGAGAGAGAGAGAGAGAGAGAGCACAAGAAATAAAGACCCTGCTGAGTTGCCCTTAGAAAAAACACCACGTCGCCTACACAGGAAACAGCCTCAATGACTACCACCTGTTTTTATATTAAGGGGTAATCCATCATACTGAACAATGCAGAGACAAAGTACATGATGCCCCCCCCCCCCTTCCTTGTATGGTGTGCAATCAAAATATACTTTGGTGTTTTGGCAGTGGTTTTGATAATAGAAGCAGTTTGTTAACTCTATGGAAAAACCCTTAGTTTTTATGTAAGTAGATGACCTTTTAAATGGTTTGGATTAGAAGCTCAAATAAATTTTGTGTTCCTTACACTGCTTTTTTCTCCAAACACAAAAAATGGAAATGTTGTTAACTTTTGAAACAAATAAGAAACAAAAGTCTAAACTGTTTGCAAATGAAACGGTCCGAATGGTGTGAATGCAGAAAACCCAAACAGTTTGGTTAATTGTTTTGTAAATGCCAGTTGCATTGATATTCAGGGACTGCAGAATATTCTGGAAGGTCACTTGTGCAATGGCACTTCGGTGCAAAGTGATTTCACCATGCCCTCGTATACACGAAAATGAAGGTCGTCTACTGTTTGAAACGCATTGTTGGGTTCCTCAGACAGACGCGCTCGCGCACACACACACACACACACACACACACACATATAAACACACACACACACACACACACACAGAGGCTATTCAGTTTCTTTTGTCCTGCTTGCTGTCCCCACGCCTTCATATACCAGTGAAGGGAGCGTGCCTGCTGCCCCACCCATGTTCAATCAACCAAACACTGGATGACAGCTGTGTATTGTCTGGTCTCATGAAGATGATCCATGGTACTGCCTCATCTTCTTGGGACTGTCCAGCATAGAGCAGTTCCACTTTATAGTTACTATTGTCTCTATTATGCACAGTTTGTCTTAAAATGTAATCATAACAAACGTCCCTAAGAGCTTTAAATAAATGTCATGACAGTCTTTATTAATCCAGCTGCCTTTATTTCAATGCAAAAAGTCGTAGTCATGAAAAGGTAATTGCCTATGTGGTGTTATATTCCTGTCATTAGCTGCAATATAGAATAGATGCACATGATAGAATGAGCCCTGGGATAGGTGATTTAGAGGGAAACCAAACTCTGTGCAGTTTCACTATTGATCCGTACTGTGTATATGGTGGTTGTGCGTATGAGTGTTTCTATGAATGAATGAAAGTGAAGAGGGTTTTTATCCATAATAGCTGTGTGTGTGTGTGTGTTTGTTTGTGAGATGGTCTGTGTACGTACACACTACGATAATTGGGTGAACAGACCACCCCCCACCCACCCCCCAAAAACACACACACACACACACACACACACACACACACACACACACCACGCTCACACACACAGATGCGCAGGACACAGAGCTGCTCCCTCGTCGCTCCTCGGAGGCAGCTCAGATTGCCAGCCCTCTGAATGCATGTCCCTCTGTTATAAATGGGAAGCCCTCTGAATGCATGTTCTTCTGTTATAAATGGGAAGCCCTCTGAATGCATGTTCTTCTGTTATAAATGGGAAGCCCCTACAGGCACATGCGACACATTATTCATCAGAGTGTCAGCCAGACTAATACTACTATGATGAGTCCTCTTGCCCTAAGAGACTTGATTAAAACAAAGCAGGGGTGGCCAGGGTGCACAGTGCCGTGGACCCCTCTGTGTAATTAGAGGAGGCACATATGTCTCCTAACCCTCAACTCCCATTGGGAGTGGATGGCAGCAGGAGGGGCGGGGCAGGGAAGGGGCAGGATGTCCGGACTGATTATTGATCAGAGACAGGACCGGGCCAAACACGTATATAGAAGTGTTTACTGAGGTGATGTGAGGTGTAGATGTAGAGGCAAGGAAACATGCTTATGTAGACACATATGTAATTTTACACCCATACACACAGTTATGTCTGTACAGGCAGTTAATAAAGGCAGAGAAAAGACAGAGACTTGAACATCAGTAGGTGACTATATTGTATAAGTCATATGGACTAAGAAAGAACACACACCATGTGCACACACTTTTGTGTTTGTTTGCGTTTGTGTTTGTGTTTTTGCGTGTGTGGGTGTGCGCTTGCGCATGCGCGCACGCCCGTAAACACGCTGGGAGTATTACACATCCCACTCCATGGCAGCTGCTGACAGAGGAGAAAGTGTAAAGTGGAGGTGAAGAGAACTGAGGGGGACTCTCTGCTCTTTAATCCAGTCTGATACCCTGAGAGTCAGCCTCTTACTTCAGAAAAAAAAAAAAAAACAACTTAAAGAGGAAGCTCTCCTCCTCCTCTTCCTCACAGTTGGCACTCTGAAAAGTTTAAGGCAAAAAAAAAAAAAAAAGGTCGAAAAAGGTTTTGGTTCAGTATAGCTCCGAACCACTTCTGAAATTTGGGTCTCTAAAAAAGATCATTTCCCTTCAGGATAGAGATGAAAATTTTTAAATGTAAACAAAGCCCACACAAGCGAATCTATGCTGCCTGGCAGAACCCTTTTCCTCTGTTGGGATTCAGAGGCAAAGCTGTGTGACAGACTGTTGTGGCTTTGTTTACCCCCAATATATATTTATACCAAACAAGAGCCCGACCGCTTTAATGATCTAAATTTCGTACATCGATACGTAGCCAACTTAATAGCCACTGAAAGATTAACGATCAGTTATCGCCCACTAACATTATTAAATGCAGAGTAAGCCAAATACATTTGAAAGGAGTGAAGTGAGGCTGTGTGAGAACAGAATGTGGGAGTAGAATGAGAGTGACAGCTTGACAGCCAAACGTAAGTCTGTCATTTCAGAGGAACCGAAAGATATCTCCAACTTCCTCTCAAATCCCAGTTTAACCCTTTGGCAATGGTAATGATGACTGGCAAGCAAAAAACACACATACTGAGCCATACAGAGACCACTGCCAAAAAGAGCAAATGATTTTCTTTCTGTCTTTCTTTCTTTTTTTTTCTTTTTTTTTTCCCCTGGATGTTATCACTACACAATGGCAGGGAGTCTCATGCTTTCCTGTCTGGGGCGCTGTGAGGAAAAAAAAAATAACCTTGTCCTTGGCCAACTTTGCTGACAAATCTTAGTCAGACTCAAAGAGAGAGAAAGTGGGTGTGGGAGGGACACACTGACAACATTAAAGGATCTCCAAGCTATGTCTGTTGGATTAGATATGGCTGGAGTGAAGATGAAACGTTGTAGGATAAGCGACATAACACGGAAAACATCTTATAGGAAACGGCATGAAACGCAAATCAACATTGACAAATCCGGAGATGATCAGTTCACTCAGACATATGTCACACGTGTGATTTTTTTTTTGTCGTTTTAACACACGCACATCAGTGACAGATGTATGTGGCACTCTCATGAACTGTCTATGTAAATGAAGACACATTTGAAATGTCAGAAATTTCTAGGTGTCGTTGACTCCGGTTAGTAATGAAGCAGTGAGTGCAAATTAGTTTTGATAACTGATAAGTGAAAGAAAGATTACGTTGTAAATTTTTAAAATGACCAGTAATGTCCTGATAAATGAAGGAACGAAGCACTGCATGCTCACGCCTGAAGATAATCGTTCATAATTTATTCGAGATAAACTCACAAGATAAAAATCTGCATTCATGTTGCTCAGATATAACAGCCAATCGCTGTGGTTGACAGGACTGAAGACTCTGTGGGAGCCTCTGTGTGGGTGCACACCATTGCCCTGTTCCTGGCTAGTGACACATTCATGCAGAGATAATAGCCAATCAAAAACAGAGCTGCTGGATGTGCCGTCTGATCATGACAATCGCGTCTGCATCACAGCATGGTTGGAGAGATGTTATAAACCATCAGTCAATTAAGACGTGGTGCTGGATTCAGATAAAGATGTTTGACTGGAAAGGAAAATGCTGCTTTGTCTCTAATTCAGTCGGCTTCTGATCTTGCTCTTTGTTTATCTACATGTTTTACATGTGGATTTGCACATGGTATGAACAGGTGGCTCTGCTTAGGTTGAGGCTGTTGTAACAATGAACACTCTCTTGGTGCGGAAACCATGCATCTAATGCACTATGAAAAGTTTGTCCATAAACACACCTCAGAGCTATAGAGTAGAATCTCCTCTGTGTTGCACTGTCTGGTTTGTTGTCCAGACAGAAATGACGCATGACTCTAGACTAAAATGACCACTGAAACTGGATTAACTCAAATTGGCCTTCTCAAACGTGATTTAAAATCGTACCGGATCAAGAATTCCTTAAAGGTTAGAGCCACTCTAGGACTAAATGAACTCTTAAATTAAACCATCACAGGAGCAGGTCTCAGGTCAGATTAAAGCTGTCTGTGAACGGAGACACATGGACTACTGGGAATATTTTGCCTCTTCACTTCAGTAGCAGATGTCCAATGTTTATATTCATTGATTTGGTGGTTTAACAATGTGTTTTTAGACTCTCTGAAGACTCAAATGTGCTATCCACTCTGCTTACAATTTTATATGATTATAAACCTTTTTGTAATTCAGTTTTTAACAAAAAAGTAATAAAAAAAAGTCCATGGTTAATAAACATTTGCTATACTGAAATCATTTTTAAAAAATGTCTAAAAAGTTTTTTTTTTCTTTTTCAAAAATGCGTGAAAACATTTTTACATTTAAGGAGCGAAAGAGGGAGGGGATTCAATATGTGGACCCCCATATATATAGGTCACACTGGTTTTACTCTGTGTGACACGCCCTTAGATCACCACAGAGCTCATGAATCTTTTCAACTTAATTTAAACCCTGTCCAGGAAACCAGCCCATAAGGCATAAATCTGATTTAAGGTGCCACTTTTTTCACAGCGTAGTGTAAGACATGTAGATTCAACCCTCGCTCGGGCTCCAGTACACCCTCCAAAAGCCAAACCCCCCCCCCCCCCCCCCAAAAAAAATCAGTGAACCAGCCAGATATTAATATGTGAACAAAAGTCCATAAATTTCCTCAGTAATGAATTCAAAGAGCTAATTATGCCAATAGTTTGGGGCCAAGAAGGGAGCAGGTTTAAATCCACCCACAGAAGAAGGGACAGAGGTCTATTTACAGAGCAGAGTGAAAACAACCCATGCTCAAGAGGACAGAGAGCAAACTGAATCAAAACAATGGACTTTATACAAGGTCTTATTCATGCCCCAGCATTCAATTTCTCTTCCTCCATCTGTAGCGAGGATTCTGTTGGATAAAACAGTCTAACATCTCATGTGGAATATAAGTGAAAAGGAACCCAATAAAGAAACAAAAAGCGATTTGCAAACTGTGTTCCTTTCAAAAAAAAAAAAATAAAAATCATATCCTCTCGTATTTGTCTGATCCCATTCATCCACTTTGAATGGTGCCCTTGTACACTGTTTATTCAACATATTAAATGCTTATTGATGTGTCCTCTCCTTTGTCACCTTGTTTGGCATTAGTGCTATAGCCCAGATTTGTAATGAATGCCTCCACAAATTCAACAAGGCAAATATCTGTTGACATGAATAAAAATTTTCTCTCTCTCTCTCTCTCTCTGTCTCTCTCTCTCTCTCTCTCCATAGCCTCTTCCAAGGCAATGTTATTAATGATACCCAGGTAATACCCTGGCATAGAGCTAAGCTCAGTGATAAAAACCCCATGAAGCACCGTGCCAAACATGCTGGAGAATAAACAATGCCAGGGGCCATGATGAGTATTAAGATAGAAACATGGAGTCAGTGGTGCCCAGCAGTGCTGCGGGACTGGAGTTTGAAGAGACTGAGATTAGATTAGGAGACAGACCCAGACAAAGAGAGAGAGAGAGAGAGAGAGAGGAGGAGGACTGTTCTCTCTGACTGAGAGATCCGGATTTGAACCTAGAGGTTATGTGGTCTCCTATTTAACTGACTGTCTAAGATGTTTAGCTTGACTCTCCAGAGCTTAAAAAACCTGTGTGTGTGTGTGTGTGTCTGTGTACTTGATTTGCTAATTTAGGAGGACATTTGACTGAAACTACACTGCTGCTGGATATGCCTTGTCAAACGGGGATCAAAACCATAGTCCCTACCAGTTTAACATCTGCTCAGGTGCCTTTTTTTTTAAAGAAGAATGAAAGACAGCATTGTCACTGGTAAATGACCTTAAGGTTAGGGCGTGTGTGTATATGTGTGTGTGTGTGTTTTCAAATTTTACAGTACAATCAACCACAGAGGCAAACAGACGTGATTTTTTAGGTATTCCACAACTGCTCAACACACAGTTAAGGGTAGGAACATGACAACTGAATCTACTGGTAAAGAATATCCAAGGTTAACGACAACTACCAGCAACAACACAGCTTAATAAATGCACAACCTTAACAAAGTGTGGGTGCATTTAAACGGCTAAAAAAAGTAGCCTGAAAAAGGAATTTGAACTGTGAATTTTAGTAGGACACTTTAAACACAATAACTCATTCATAAGGAGCAAAGGCTTCTTTCTCAGTGGAAGACAGAGGTAAAGTGGAGGAGACAGAGAAAGAAAGAGGCTGGACAAGTGAGGGCCTGCTTAGAGAAGAGAGAGAGAGAGAGAGAGAGAGAGAGAGAGAGAGAGGGAGAATGTCCATTTGGAAAAACATGTGTGTGTGCATGTGTGAGAGAAAGAGAGGGAGAGAGAGAAAGAGAGAGAGAGAGAGAGAGAATGTCCATTTGGAATAACGTGTGTGTGTATGTGTGTGTGTATGTGTGTATGTGTGGGAGAAAGAGAAAGAGAGAGAGAGAGAAAGAGAGAGAGATCTGTATTCTCCTCTGATAAAGTTGTGCGCTGTCAGTTGTGTTTAGTATTCTAGAGCTGTTTAAGGGCCTGGCTAAGATTGACACATTCTCAATCTAGATGCTGTGTGTGATGTTCTGCAGCTATCATCACACACAGTGCATCTTTCATCACTCCGTCAGACACTCTGCCTTACAGTACAAGCAAATATGACTCAGTGACTGACGTACAACAAAAAGCAAAAAGGTATACATTTAAAATATGCCCTAATCCTTTAATATTGTCCTCTAAATCTGTCCTTTAAAATGAATGGCTTTACATGTATATGCATGTACATATGTACATTTATACACACACACACATATATGCACAACAACATCTCCATGCAATCCTCTCAGTAAGTGATATAAACCTCAGTTTTCTTCTTTTTTTCCCCCCTGAATTAGCTAATACTGTATTCTACCTTTTTTCATAAGCTACAGCCTGACAACCCACAGACGCATTTTAAATCTTTATCTGTGGGCTTGTTTATCTTACACCTCAATGTTATGCAAATCTCTGCAAATGAAGTTTGTACCTGCGCGTGTGAGTACAGCGATTGTGTGGCCCAGTGGGGTGTCAGTGCCTTTGGGAGCATGTGTGATTACACTAACTAAAACATTAATGAGCATGCTGGGACCCTCTCCCGAGCTGGAAACACGCCAAACATACATCATCAACTGACGTTCTTGATTTACTGCTGTAACCAAATTAGACATTGTCTAATAAAATGCAATTCTATTATACACTTCTGTACCCGCAGCTGGGTTCATTTTATATTGCAGGGCAATATGATACACCGTGTTTTCTAAGAAAATATTGAGTGTGCATCTCAGGTGGACATTCTCTTTAATACAGCACTCCTGACGTGTCTATGTCTTTGTTTCCACTAATATACGATGCACAGATTTGGCTTGTCAGTGAAAAAATCAACTACCGGATCCTTGGGTAAGCTTCGAGCTCTGACCAAAACACTCCCGTCAAAACCGCACTTTCTTTCATTTTCCATCAAGCCCCTGTCATCCGAACAAAGGCGTTGAATTTCATTTTATCTCAAGACTTTTAATGTGTCGTAACCTCAGCAGAATGGGAAGAGGTGGAAGAACCCTGAAAAAAAAAAAGAATATAATTCTAAATATTCCACTTACTTTCTTTCAGAAGAGCAAAGATCAACTTTCTTCACAATTCATCTCATCTTAACCATTACAAACAAAAGCCTCATACTGATATCAGATCAGCCGCTACCGGAGCAGTGCGTCTTCTCCCATTAAAATCCTATTGAGAATAGTGGGAGTATAATGTGTGTCTATGGGAGAGAGCTGGTTGTCAGGGACGGATCACAGAGTCTGTGTTTGGATCCCTGCAGCTGCTTCCTGATGAGCTTGGGGCTACTGCTGGCCAGATTAGTTTGCTGGCAGCGTATTCAGATGTGATTTTCTGACTGACTGAACACACACGTCTCCCTCTTCCTCCTCCTTCAAGTCCATTATAATGGAAAAAGTGGAGTGATAAAGAAAAAGGGGTGAAAATGGAACAGCTGTGTGAATAGAGGTAAATATCAGCTTGTCTCAGTCATCCAGAGCTCAGGTTTGCTGTGTGTTTGTGTGTGTGTGTGTGTGTGTGTGTGACTGAGAGTTAGAGAGAGAGAGAAAGAGAGAAAGCACTCAAGCCTTTCGAAATACTCTGCAGCGTTGTTTTCTTAAAAAAAATAAAAAAAGAATAGAAAAGAAAAGAAAAGAAAAAAAACAAAACAAAAACAAAATTGCAAGGCACCTCCTATCAGACATGAATGTGGTATTTATACTATCTGAAGGAACACATACTCAATAAGAAAGAAAGATGGAGAGCATTCAGAGCTGCTGCCTTGTGTATGGGCGATTAGTTTGAAGCGAGTAGAATTCAGAGAAAACAAAGCAACACCACTCAGACCCAGAATGTTTTTCCTCCCGATTGAATTTTTCTATTTTTTTTACTTCAGTCTCCTCCTCTGCCGAGATGCTAGTCAAAAAGAAAGACATTTGAAAGTCTGGGCACACAAGTGACATACACATACATGTCTATTCTCTTGGCTTTTTATATATATATATATATATATATATATATATATATATATACACATACACACACACACACACACATATATACATATACATACACATATGTATATGTATATGTATACACACACACACACACACACATATATATATGGTTCTGAACGAAAGAGAAGGGAATGAGGGAATACATGTCTTGAATGAATGCCTCAATCCTCCAGCAACTGCTTAAATCTGACAGTGGTTGTACTGATTTCACATAAGATCAAATCTTTCCAGCAAACCACAAACTTTGATGAATCAGGCCACAAAACAAACTACACGCGAGAAGTACAAGGTAGGAACAAGGTAATGACAAAAATAACACGAACACTTCTGTACACTCGTCCGAATATTTCAAGTAATTGGTAGATATTTCAAATATTTCAAATATTTCGAATAATGCTGAAATATTTCTCATTTTGTTACTACTATCATCCCCTCCTTTTGAGGGGATAATTAAGTCCATTGTTTTCTTACATTGCTGACTGATTTCTTTCTCCTCGGAAATCTTTATTAAGATTAGCGTCTGGGAAGTACTGACATTGTGTAAGATCTTTGCTCTTTTACATGCGACAAAACCAGAGTGTGTCTGCCACTCCGTATACATCAACGTCCAGCCTACGCGTTTGCCTTTTCCCTGACAACTCGCGCTCTCTCTCTCCCTCTTATCTGTCCAACAATTCAGAATCACTAGCATACAACTGAACAGGATATGACTCTTTGTGGCCGTCCTGTAAAAGGTCGAGTCGTGTGTTTCTAGTTCATAAATACAGTACGACGCGCTCTTTTCGCCAAAGCTCTAACTGTAACAAACCGCCTTTGTTTCGTGACAGAAGAGCTTTTTCTTCGCACACTTCATAGTTGTGACGCAGTTGTTCTCTCCGTATTTTTAGAGGCGCTATTTTCTTTCGCCTGCTAACATTAATTGTCACGTTTTGAGATGAAGTAATGAATGTCAGTTAGAAATTGTGAAAAAAAATAACGGGATGGGTTTGGAAGCCTGGAGTGAGGAGTGGGTGGGGGGAGGGTTGAGTTGGGGGGGGGGGCAAGGGGTGCTGATGTATGACATTTCATTTTGTTATTTACTATTCATGTCAAAAAACTGACAGGATGAGCAATGGCAGCATCACAATGAGAGGCTGTTTGGAATGGGGGAGACAAAATGGCAGTTGTGACAAAAAGAGGGACTGAAAATTAGTCTTAATGCAGTGGTCTCAGCTTCTTCACTCAGGGCAAAGACAAGACGGCAACGCTGCCTGAAATTCAACCGGAGAAATTAGTTGAGATAGGTAACTGGATGTTTCACTTTTCACCTTGGAGGTCACATTTTGATCACCACAAACATCATGTACGGCCATTATCACCAACTGAATGTGAACTGCCCCATCGAGCACAGCTTTATAACAGGGGATAAATCGCAATGCACAGTGAAATATTGTGAGAGTTGTTTTGTGCTGATACCACAATGCTAAACAGTCACCCCAACCCCCCCCCCCCCCCAAAAAAACATTTCAATATTTTAAATGTTTTACCTGAATGCAATAAATAAATAAATAAAAATGCTAATGCAGGAAGAACAATCCAGCTTTTCCTGATGTATAAGTGATAAATTTGCATATCCTTGAGCAAATTTGTTCTGTTAATGAGTATTTTGAAAGTGTCAAAGGGGATGCTGTCATTACAGTGCATCTGTGAGCAATATCCTTATTAAAAACAGATCTGAGACTGAGTAAACCACACTGAGTGACTGCAATTACACTGAAGGTGAATCATAGGCTGTTTGCTAACTGCAGCTTTTTGGAGACCTTGGAAATAACCAAGGATCACACCGGTCATGTCATAAAATTAACAGACAAATTATAAATATAATAAACATATAAATGTCTTAGTATCTGCCTTAGGAATCCACAAAGCATAGTATTGGCTCAGTTTACCAGCATTTCATCCTCTAACAGTCCATTTTACATAGCAAATATGGACATTGTAAAAGTCAACAAACATAACTAATATGGAGAAGTCAAATGAAATTAAACAATATATCAAACAATAATATAACACATCTATTACTCTACCAAATGAAGAGCCTAAACTATGCCAGGTCATGGAGACCCAGTTGAACATCACTAATTCCCTGATTACCGAGGTCAAAACTTCATAAAACAGCACACACTATAATGTCACTATACCTTTAGGTTATTTAGGCGGAAATTTAGGTTAAGGTGGCATAACGGTAACCATTGCAGCGATCACCAGTTTCATTATTAGTGGTACCATTGGCTGAACTGAGAAATCACAAAGAACATAACTGGGTTTTTTTGGGTTTTCTTTGAAGTAAGTGGGTGGGTGGGTGGGTGGGCAACCAGTCGGGGGGGGGGGGGGGGGGGGGGTACCAGCTAGAAGAGGCATTGTCTCTCTCATTCTCTCCCTCTCTATCTCTCATTCTCTACCTCTCTCTCTCCCTTTGTCTCTCTCTCTCTTTCTCCCTCTGTCCCTGTTCCTACAGTGACAATAAGAAGATAGCTTTATCTTTAGCAGGATGACAAATTAAAAAGGCTCAGCACGAATTAAGTCCCTTTCAAATCTTTAGCTTTCCATTCAGCGGGCAAGTCTTTGACATTTCATTAGTTCCCACTGGGTTGGAACGGCCAGCGAAAGTAGCATGGACACCATTCGTTTTTACAGTCATTTGCAGAGAATTAATGTAAAGAACCTGTAAAGATTTTTCCGTTTGTACTTTCCGTGTTTATGGTAATATGTTTGAAACACCCAAAGGGGTAGTTGATGATGCATGTCGAACGGTGTAGAAAGCAAAAAAAAAAAATCAATTTGTATTTCTGAGGGAACTAAAAGGTGATTAAGTCTGTCAATCAGTCATTTTATATAGTCAATTCTATGCCATAGTCCACTGGCCAATTGAATTATCTTAGCATATAGAGTTCACGTGCAAACCGCGGTGGGCAGGAGAGCACATCAGTCCAGCCACTAATCAATCATATCTCCCCGCACATTTTGTGGTTTATCATACAGCCAAGGATGCATTGCCTTAAAGTCAAAGCCAATCCCTTCTGCTTCTTCCTTATTGGATTTGAGGAGCTGTCCTGGCGTTCCTCTCCCTCCCTCTCCTGATTTATTCTTCTGGCTGAGGTGCATGCAAGTGACCTTTGTGCAATGACTCATTCATACCTTCCTCTCCTCTCCTCTTCTCCACCTCCCCCAACATTTGTGATGCCTCCATACGTGCCTCCATACGTCAACGCAGGCACTTCCAATTACAAAAGTAAATCAATTTCATTATAACTTGTTCATTTAATTAATGATTAAAATTTCTTTACCGCCTGGTTAAATTGGATGTATCTCATGAGATGCTGTATTTATAGGGCATAGTGTTTTGGTCTGTGGTTTGGTCAATACACTCTAGCCAAGGAGAAACACTACTCTGACCTGAATAATGGCCAATTACTGAGGACCGACAGTGGCTTGGTGAGTATTGATAATGCACAGGCCACTTTGGGCTACATTTCACAAATACTGGCAATTCCTCCATTAGCAATTATAGCAAGTGGCAGAGCTTGTTTAACTGCCATTAACCGCTTGAGAGAGAGAAAGATAGAAAGAAAGAAAGAAAGAAAGAGAAAGGGAGACGGAGAGAGAGAGAGAGAGAGAGAGAGAGAGCTGAAAAACGGAGAGTCATTTGTTATAATTTAATATTTATCTATTGCCAAAGGCAAGTTATCAGTGGAGGCTAAATTGAAAGACAGCCAAGCGTGCCCTGAGAAGTCAGCGAAAAAGTATGTTGATGACCCTTGAGTGAAGAGAGAGAGAGAGAGAGAGAGAGAGAGCGAGCAAGAGAGAAAGAGGGGAACAGTATGCCAACATTTGGCTGGTAGGATTGCGTTTCATGAAAGTTCCCACTAGGACGATCAAAATTCACTGAGTAAGAGAAAGCATGCTCATGGTACAAATGATGAATATGCAAGAAGAGTTAATAACTCTCTCATTATGACAACAGTGTTAAATTTCCATAACTGGACTCAGTAATAAATTAACTGGCCTCAAATGAATACGTCTAGGGAAAAATGTACTTGGGAACAAATAGAACAATGCCTCCTCAAAACATTTTAGTCTCAAAATATTTTCATTTTTTTGTGGATACTGGAGGTTAGTCAGTGCATATTGTAATGATGTTGTTGATGACAATTTTTCTCTGGTCCTATTTGACATTTATTGTAATGTGCAGTGTGACATTTAGTTGCCTGTGTGTGTGTGTGTGTGTGTGTGTGTGTGTGCGTGTGCAGCTTGTGTAGCAGCAAAGCATGTTATTTTGTGAATATATCCACGGTTAAAATGTGTATTTATGACTAACACAATGAGACAAGCTAGCAGCTAACAGCTCTTCAAGGTCTTTACTGTTGATGACAACTGACAGTGAAAATAAAACTCATTCCATTTACAATCTGTTTAACTCAAACACATTTTATAAAGTGGAATCAGCTAAACTAAACAAATGGAATAAATAAAGAAAAGCCTGAGAAAATAATACAACTATAATGGCATCGAAATCGTAGCACAGCATTTCCCATTAGGAGTGTAGAAACAAGCGCTAACGTTACTGCTGCTACTGAATTTATCATAATCAAGTCTTATATTACAAAACAAGATTCTTTTCCATCTGTTTTTTTCCCCCCTAGTAGCATCATGAGGAGCTAGTCTGATTTCCTTTTCCTGTGAAGTTTGCTGTGAGCTTTGTTATAACGCCTCATTGGCTCAAGTAGAGATGGGTGAGAGATTGCTGTTGATTGCTGAGAACTCATTCTACAAAAGGCCAACAACATCTCAGTCACTTTAGATAAACAGGTTTAAGGTTTATTTAGTCCATGCGTGAGCCTGTTTGTGGGTGCACATAACGTACAAAACAATATCACCGTATTCCCTCTCAAATGTGCAGGTTATTAATCAGCCCATCCGCAGTTCAACGGTCTTCACATTGACACACACACATAAAAACCAAAAAGGGAAGTGATAGATAAAGAGAAAGGGAGATAAAGAGAGTTAAAGAGAGAAATAAATGACAGCAGCTGTCTGAATTCTGGCCATGGGAATATGTGTAATTACAGTAAAATGCAGGAGGAGAGGAAATAACGGTCATTAAGCTGTCCTGCCTTCACCCAGACAGAAAGACAGAGAGAGAGAGAGAGAGAGAGAGAGAGAGAGAGAGAGAGAGAGAGAGAGAGAGAACTCGCAGCTGGAGATCAGCATGAGGAGAAAATTTGCCTCACACCCCAATTCTCTGTATGGATTATCAACAGTGGTGTGAACAACCAACCCCGATGAAGAGCGAACATGTAAGAACACAAATACAGGCCTGTTGATGTTTATGCCACTTTTCAGGTTAGGCTGACCGAGGTGGTAAAGATGTTCTAGAAATTTCTATCCAATAGGAGCAAGATAGCTGGATGTTTTGGAAGGAAGGAAGAAAAATCCAAGAAAAAAAAAAAACAGCGTTATTGCACAGGACACAATTATCCCCTCCATTAACAACAATGTGCTTTCCAGTAATACTGTCCCCAGTGGGCTGCTCTTCTGCTATATATAATCGCTAAGAGTCCAGGACTTGGATGTCACATGTTTTCACTTTTCATGATATCAGTTAAGCTTGGCTTTGAGGATTTGCAAGTTGACTGTGGCAATTTTTTTTTTTTTTCATCACAGTTCATTCCGGGATCTGCCTGACATGATTATGATGAGAGAGATATGACGAGAATGTAAGTGAATGAAAAGAGTGAGAGAGAGAGAGAGAGAGAGAGAGAGAGAGAGAGAGAACTGATAAAGAAACGATCTCCTCTATGTTTTGAAACCACCAACACTTGACGGTTTTGCAATAAAAGATCTTAAAATGAAATGCCCAAACCATATGCTTTTATTCAGCTATAAAAGGTGCAAAGATTTGGGTCACTGACAATAGAAAAGGTGAGAAATTAGTGTATAACCTTTTTACATTTTTATGAAACACAAAAGGGAAGAAACAAAATAAAAGGAGAGAGAAAAAACCTTATTCAAACACATAAGAAAAGGTGTGCTATATTCAACATGCAAAATAATGACCTTTTCGTTGATAGCACCTCTAGCAATAAAAAAAAAAAAATCACATTGAATGCTTTTTTAGACAGAACTCTTGCATAAATTAATATGAAACATAACACACCTGCACATTAATATTATCAACTAATGCATCCTGAATTAATCATTATTGATGGAAATGCCAGAGAGATAATAGTGCATAATGCATGCCCAGCAAAGACCATTAATCTGCATTGGTATGCACAGACAGAGCAAATGGAATATTCTAGAATGGAACCAGCAATTAAGGATACCTTCATTTACATCAGATGGTAAACGACAGAACAGAAGGATATGGAAGTACCAGAGCTGTTTCCTCATTGCTAAGGCAAAACTAAGATTTCTGGGACCAATTAAAAATTCTACCTCAGCGCAAGGCAACAATAATAACAGCTCTTTGGCATCAGAGTGGAGTGTCTTAAATGAAGTGAGATGTGTCTCTCAGCTTGTCATTTTAAATACGGCTTGTGAAGTGCATCCAGAGCAATATTGTCTCTGGGTGTGTTTGCTTCTGCTCGCCATACCACACCCACTTTCACAGCGTGCTGCGTCAAACTTGCGTGGGCCCATCATCTAATCCCATTTACACTTCTATTTAACCAGGGCAAAATCTCTCCTCTTCTCTCCAACCATCTGTAATCAACGCCCAAGATCAAAGCACCATCTAATATCACACTACATTAGGCATGAAACCACCAGAATAGCCCTGACAAGAGGAGAGAGAGAGAGAGAGACAGAGAGAGAGAGAGAGAGAGAGAGAGAGAGAAGGAAAGAGTGAGTACAAATATTTGCAGGGAGTAGAATGACAGGGTTGCAGTTAAGAACATTTTTACCATTGATTTCATGGGGATTGAAAACTGGCATGGATCTCAGTGTACTCTGTGTAAGGTTCTGGAGAGGGCAGAAAGGCAGGGCTTGTTGGGTTTGACTACAGGGCTGACTCAACCTTTGTGTTTGATGACGTGGTCTGGAGTGTGACTTGTGACTGTTAAGGGGACAGAAGACTGCTGCCTGTCATTGTTCACTTGCATGGCCTTAAGACTTCACAGGAGTAGAGCATTTTTGAGTGTGTCTTATCATTTTTTGTAAATAATCTTTAAAAGTATTTGACAGTTATTTGTAAGGCATGTATAAAGATTTTTTTTAAGTCTAAAGATGAGACTAAAGTTGAAGAGGGTCATTCCCTTTTCTGTGTGTTTCTTACCAGTGATGGATCATACCATTAGCAAGGTGATTTTTTTTTTTGCAGGCCCTCTTCTAAGTTTGCAACAACTGACATATTAAAAACACTTATTAAAATTAGTGAGCAATTTGTGTATTGTGGAAAACATCAGTATCCAATGTTTGGATCTGTATTTTTTGACAAAAGTTCATAAAGAAAGTAAGTCTTATGAAAACTACTTTTAGGCATCAGCAGTACATTGCAAATGTAATAAGAGATAATCATTGTATGAGTGATTAGATTTATGCTAGCAAGCTCAATGGTACATGTTCAATGGCAGCAGTATACATTTTGGCTACCCAACATTAGCCTGTTTTGTCACATGCATAGACTGGTTTATCTGAACTCACATAGCCAACACATTATATTCCAAACCACACAAATACAGTTCAACGTATGAAGCTGTACAAAGGCATAGCATTCATTCAGAAATGCTGTCAATATGCTAGCTTCCAAACTCTGATGTGCTAAAGAACTGAATTAGCGTTTGGGGCCAAACCATTTTGTGATGCTGAGGTTGGAGGTTTGTGCATGACAAAGAGGAGTGTTGTGAAGGAATTGTTTGGAGTACTTTTTCCACAAAATGTACTGCTATTATATAGAAAATTAAAAGCAAATTTAGACTTTTTAGACTTCACATTTATATGCCTTTCATTTATTTATTGTTATGTTTATAAAAAAAAAGTCTCAGAAAGGCTGCTCAGTAATGAAATCAGTGATTACCATAACATGTTTTACTGAACTTGGTACTGACAGTGCCTTGCTGCATTGTGAATTGTGTTTTAGGTCAATCTATTTGCTGAAATAAACAAAAAAGGACCAACATTTCCAATTATACTGGCTCAGACTTAACAGGAAGTATGATAAAGATAAATGCACACAGCACATCAAGCAATAAGCTGAGATGCTTGGTGTTTTCATAGTGCCTCTGCTGTTTAAGAATTCTGCGGTCATTCATTCACTTTGTCTAACTTTAACAGTAATGTGTAATACACATTGATAAGATAAGATTAGTGCTTAACCTGGTTCATTTGATTTTAGAAATTTCATTAAATGATGAACATTCATGTGTGAGATTTTATGCTGTGAGAATAGCTTCCTTGGAGGCACACTTCCTGAAAACTACTAAAATACAGGGGAAAAAAGCTGCAGAATCCTTCTTCATCATTTTTCATAAGAATTTGTCATAAGCGCTTCATTGTGGAGATAAATCTTTAGCCGTTTTGGCTTTGTTTTCCAAGCCAACTATGGGAAAATAACACGCAAAGGTGTCTTCTTTTTCCTCTTTTGTGTTAACAGATATTGAGGATACGTCCGGTTAAGTATGAATCACATTTGAATTATTTTGCTCCTTAATAATCTTTAATTATGATCAAGTCTGCTTAATGTAGTCAATATTTAATACGCAATGTAAAAATTAATAGCATCTGTCACTGTTACAAAGACACATCTAATATCAGTGTAACGTGGCGATGGGATAAATAT